>NW_026894340.1:0-145732 GCF_032452875.1 Bos javanicus | reverse complement strand
CAGTCATCGTGATCAGCCACGTGATCAGTCATGATGATCAGTGCATGATCAGTCACGTGACCAGTACATGGTTGCTACGTGATCATTGCATGATCAGCCACGTGAGCAGGCATGATGGCCACGTGATCAGTGCATGATCAGTCACCTGATCAGCATGATCAGTCACGTGATCAGTGCATGATCATTTACGTGATCTGTGCATGATCAGTCACGTGACCAGTATATGGTAGCTATGTGATCATTCCATGACGAGCCACGTGAGCAGTGCATGATAGCCACGTGATGAGTGCATGATGATCATGAGCATGATCAGCCACGTGATCAGTGCATGAGTGCCACGTGATCAGTGCATGATATGTCACGTGACAGTGTGTGATCAGCCACGTGACAGTGCATGTTCAGCCACGTGATCAGTGCATGATAGCCACGTGATCAGTGCATGATCAGTTACGTGAGCAGTGTATGATCAGCCACGTGATCAGTGCATGGTCAGACACGTGAACAGTGTATGATCAGCCACGTGATCAGTGCATGATATCCAAGTGATCAGTGCATGATCATCACGTGATCAGTGTATGATCAGCCACGTGAACAGTGCATGCTCAGTCACGTGATCAGGGCCTGCTGAGCTGCGTGATTACTGTCTGCTCATCTGCTTGACAATTGCCAGCTGAGCTGCACGATTCCTGCCTGTCATCTGCTTGACAATTGCCAGCTGTGCTGCGTAATTCCTGCCTGCTCAGCTGCTTGATTATTGCCAGCTGAGCAGCATGATTCCTCACAGCTGAGTTCCATGATTATTGCCTGCTGACTGTATGATTCGTGCCTACTCAGCTCTTTGTTTATTGCCTCCAGAGGCACATGATCAGTGTATGATAGCAAACATGATCAGTGCATGATCAGTCACATGATCAGCCATTAAGTCACGTGATCACTACATGATAGTCATGTGATCAGTCCATGCTCAGTCACGGTATCAGTGCATGATCAGCCACGTGATCAGTGCATGATCAGCCAGGTGATCAGTGCATGATAGCCATGTGATGATTCAGTCACGTGATCAGTGCATGATCAGGCAGGTGATCAGTGCATGATCAGTCACGTGATCAGTGCATGATCAGTCACGTGATCAGTGCATGATCAGTGATCAGCCACGTGATCAGTGCATGATCAGCCACGTGATCAGTGCATGATCAATTACGTGATCAGTGCATGATCAGTCACGTGACAGTACATGGTAGCTACGTGATCATTGCATGATCAGCCACGTGAGCAGTGCATGATAGCCACGTGATCAGTGCATGATCAGTCACGTGATCAGTGCATGATCACTCACGTGATCAGTGCATGATAAGTCACGTGATCAGTGCATGATCAATTACGTGATCAGTGCATGATCAGTCACGTGACCAGTACATGGTAGCTACGTGATCAGTGCATGATCAGCCACGTGATCAGTGCATGATAGCCACGTGATCAGTGCATGATCAGTCACATGATCAGTGCATGATCATCCGTGATCAGTGCATGATCAGTCACGTGATCAGTGCATGATATAGACGTGATCAGTGCATGATCAGTCACGTGATCAGTGCATGATCAACCACGTGATCAGTGCATGATAGCCAGTGATGAGTGCATGATAGCCAGTGATCAGTGCATGATCAGTCACGTGATCAGTGCATGATCAGCCACGTGATCAGTGCATGATCAGCCACGTGATCAGTGCATGATCAGCCACGTGATCAGTGCATGATCAGTTACGTGAGCAGTGTATGATCAGCCACGTGATCAGTGCATGGTCAGACACGTGAACAGTGTATGATCAGCCACGTGATCAGTGCATGATAGCCACGTGATCAGTGCATGATCAGTCACGTGATCAGTGTATGATCAGCCACGTGAACAGTGCATGCTCAGTCACGTGATCTGGGCCTGCTGAGCTGCGTGATTACTGTCTGCTCATCTGCTTGACAATTGCCAGCTGAGCTGCACGATTCCTGCCTGTCATCTGCTTGACAATTGCCAGCTGTGCTGCGTAATTCCTGCCTGCTCAGCTGCTTGATTATTGCCAGCTGAGCAGCATGATTCCTCACACTGAGTTCCATGATTATTGCCTGCTGACTGTTTGATTCGTGCCTACTCAGCTCTTTGTTTATTGCCTCCAGAGGCACATGATCAGTGTATGATAGCAAACATGATCAGCGCATGATCAGTCACATGATCAGCGCCATTAAGTCACGTGATCACTACATGATAGTCATGTGATCAGTCCATGCTCAGTCACGGTATCAGTGCATGATCAGCCACGTGATCAGTGCATGATCTGTCACATGATTAGTGTATGATCATCCACGTGATCAGTGCATGGGCAGTCATGTGATCAGTGCATGATATAGACGTGATCAGTGCATGATCAGTCTCGTGATCAGTGCATGATAGCCACGTGATCAGTGCATGATCAGTCACCTGATGGGTGTATGATCATTCACGTGACCTGTACATGGTAGCTACATGATCATTGCATGATCAGCCACGTGAGTAGTGCATGATAGCCACGTGATCAGTGCATGATCAGTCACGTGATCAGTGCATGATCAGTCATGTGATCAGTGCATGATCAGGCACGTGATCAGTGCATGATCAGCCACGTGATCAGTGCATGATAGCCACGTGATCAGTGCATGATCAGTCACGTGATCAGTGCATGATCAGTCACGTGATCAGTGCATGATCATTACGTGATCAGTGCATGATCAGTCACGTGATCAGTGCATGTAGCTACGTGATCAGTGCATGATCAGTCACGTGATCAGTGCATGATAGCCACGTGATCAGTGCATGATCAGTCACGTGATCAGTGCATGATCAGCCACGTGATCAGTGCATGATCAGTTACGTGATCAGTGCATGATCAGCCACGTGATCAGTGCATGATCAGACACGTGAACAGTGTATGATCAGCCACGTGATCAGTGCATGATAGCCACGTGATCAGTGCATGATCAGTCACGTGATCAGTGCATGATCAGCCACGTGAACAGTGCATGCTCAGTCACGTGATCTGGGCCTGCTGAGCTGCGTGATTACTGTCTGCTCATCTGCTTGACAATTGCCAGCTGAGCTGCACGATTCCTGCCTGTCATCTGCTTGACAATTGCCAGCTGTGCTGCGTAATTCCTGCCTGCTCAGCTGCTTGATTATTGCCAGCTGAGCAGCATGATTCCTCACACCTGAGTTCCATGATTATTGCCTGCTGACTGTTTGATTCGTGCCTACTCAGCTCTTTGTTTATTGCCTCCAGAGGCACATGATCAGTGTATGATAGCAAACATGATCAGCGCATGATCAGTCACATGATCAGCGCCATTAAGTCACGTGATCACTACATGATAGTCATGTGATCAGTCCATGCTCAGTCACGGTATCAGTGCATGATCAGCCACGTGATCAGTGCATGATCTGTCACATGATTAGTGTATGATCATCCACGTGATCAGTGCATGGGCAGTCATGTGATCAGTGCATGATATAGACGTGATCAGTGCATGATCAGTCTCGTGATCAGTGCATGATAGCCACGTGATCAGTGCATGATCAGTCACCTGATGGGTGTATGATCATTCACGTGACCTGTACATGATAGCTACATGATCATTGCATGATCAGCCACGTGAGTAGTGCATGATAGCCACGTGATCAGTATGATAGTCACGTGATCAGTGCATGATCAGTCACGTATCAGTGCATGATCAGCCACGTGATCAGTGCATGATCAGCCACGTGATCAGTGCATGATAGCCACGTGATCAGTGCATGATCAGTCACGTGATCAGTGCATGATCAGTCACGTGATCAGTGCATGATCAGCCACGTGATCAGTGCATGATAGCCACGTGATCAGTGCATGATCAGTCACGTGATCAGTGCATGATCAGTCACGTGACAGTACATGGTAGCTACGTGATCATTGCATGATCAGCCACGTGATCAGTGCATGATAGCCACGTGATCAGTGCATGATCAGTCACGTGATCAGTGCATGATCAGTCATGTGATCAGTGCATGATCAGCCACGTGATCAGTGCATGATCAGCCACGTGATCAGTGCATGATAGCCACGTGATCAGTGCATGATCAGTCACGTGATCAGTGCATGATCAGTGCATGATCAGCCACGTGATCAGTGCATGATCAGTCACGTGATCAGTGCATGATCAGTCACGTGATCAGTGCATGATCAATTACGTGATCAGTGCATGATCAGTCACGTGACCAGTACATGGTAGCTACGTGATCATTGCATGATCAGCCACGTGAGCAGTGCATGATAGCCACGTGATCAGTGCATGATCAGTCACGTGATCAGTGCATGATCATCCACGTGATCAGTGCATGATCAGTCACGTGATCAGTGCATGATATAGACGTGATCAGTGCATGATCAGTCACGTGATCAGTGCATGATCAGCCACGTGATCAGTGCATGATAGCCAGTTGATCAGTGCATGATAGCCAGTGATCAGTGCATGATCAGTCACGTGATCAGTGTATGATCAGCCACGTGATCAGTGCATGATAGCCACGTGATCAGTGCATGATCAGCCACGTGATCAGTGCATGATCAGTTACGTGAGCAGTATGATCAGCCACGTGATCAGTGCATGGTCAGACACGTGAACAGTGTATGATCAGCCACGTGATCAGTGCATGATATCCAAGTGATCAGTGCATGATCATCACGTGATCAGTGTATGATCAGCCACGTGAACAGTGCATGCTCAGTCACGTGATCAGGGCCTGCTGAGCTGCGTGATTACTGTCTGCTCATCTGCTTGACAATTGCCAGCTGAGCTGCACGATTCCTGCCTGTCATCTGCTTGACAATTGCCAGCTGTGCTGCGTAATTCCTGCCTGCTCAGCTGCTTGATTATTGCCAGCTGAGCAGCATGATTCCTCACACCTGAGTTCCATGATTATTGCCTGCTGACTGTTTGATTCGTGCCTACTCAGCTCTTTGTTTATTGCCTCCAGAGGCACATGATCAGTGTATGATAGCAAACATGATCAGTGCATGATCAGTCACATGATCAGCGCCATTAAGTCACGTGATCACTACATGATAGTCATGTGATCAGTCCATGCTCAGTCACGGTATCAGTGCATGATCAGCCACGTGATCAGTGCATGATCAGCCACGTGATCAGTTCATGATAGCCACGTGATCAGTGCATGATCAGTCACGTGATCAGTGCATGACCAGGCACGTGATCAGTGCATGATCAGCCACGTGATCAGTGCATGATAGCCACGTGATCAGTGCATGATCAGTCACCTGATGGGTGTATGATCAGTCACGTGACCAGTACATGGTAGCTACATGATCATTGCATGATCAGCCACGTGAGTAGTGCATGATAGCCACGTGATCAGTGCATGATCAGTCACGTGATCAGTGCATGATCAGTCATGTGATCAGTGCATGATCAGCACGTGATCAGTGCATGATCAGCCACGTGATCAGTGCATGATAGCCACGTGATCAGTGCATGATCAGTCACGTGATCAGTGCATGATCAGTCACGTGATCAGTGCATGATCAGCCACGTGATCAGTGCATGATCAGCCACGTGATCAGTGCATGATCAATTACGTGATCAGTGCATGATCAGTCACGTGACCAGTGCATGGTAGCTACGTGATCATTGCATGATCAGCCACGTGATCAGTGCATGATAGCCACGTGATCAGTGCATGATCAGTCACGTGATCAGTGCATGATCAGTCACGTGATCAGTGCATGATCAGTCACGTGATCAGTGCATGATCATCACGTGATCAGTACATGGTAGCTACGTGATCAGTGCATGATCAGCCACGTGATCAGTGCATGATAGCCACGTGATCAGTGCATGATCAGTCACGTGATCAGTGCATGATCATCCACGTGATCAGTGCATGATCAGTCACGTGATCAGTGCATGATATAGACGTGATCAGTGCATGATCAGTCACGTGATCAGTGCATGATCAGCCACGTGATCAGTGCATGGCCAGTTAATGAGTGCATGATAGCCAGTGATCAGTGCATGATCAGTCACGTGATCAGTGCATGATCAGCCACGTGATCAGTGCATGATAGCCACGTGATCAGTGCATGATCAGCCACGTGATCAGTGCATGATCAGTCACGTGATCAGTGCATGATCAGCCACGTGATCAGTGCATGTCAGCCACGTGATCAGTGCATGATCAGCCACGTGATCAGTGCATGATAGCCACGTGATCAGTGCATGATCAGTTACGTGATCAGTGTATGATCAGCCACGTGATCAGTGCATGATAGCCACGTGATCAGTGCATGATCAGTCACGTGATCAGTGTATGATCAGCCACGTGAACAGTGCATGCTCAGTCACGTGATCAGGGCCTGCTGAGCTGCGTGATTACTGTCTGCTCATCTGCTTGACAATTGCCAGCTGAGCTGCACGATTCCTGCCTGTCATCTGCTTGACAATTGCCAGCTGTGCTGCGTAATTCCTGCCTGCTCAGCTGCTTGATTATTGCCAGCTGAGCAGCATGATTCCTCACACCTGAGTTCCATGATTATTGCCTGCTGACTGTTTGATTCGTGCCTACTCAGCTCTTTGTTTATTGCCTCCAGAGGCACATGATCAGTGTATGATAGCAAACATGATCAGCGCATGATCAGTCACATGATCAGCGCCATTAAGTCACGTGATCACTACATGATAGTCATGTGATCAGTCCATGCTCAGTCACGGTATCAGTGCATGATCAGCCACGTGATCAGTGCATGATCTGTCACATGATTAGTGTATGATCATCCACGTGATCAGTGCATGGGCAGTCATGTGATCAGTGCATGATATAGACGTGATCAGTGCATGATCAGTCACGTGATCAGTGCATGATCAGTCACGTGATCAGTACATGGTAGCTACATGATCATTGCATGATCAGCCACGTGATCAGTGCATGATAGCCACGTGATCAGTGCATGATCAGTCACGTGATCAGTGCATGATCAGTCACGTGATCAGTGCATGATCAGCCACGTGATCAGTGCATGATCAGCCACGTGATCAGTGCATGATAGCCACGTGATCAGTGCATGATCAGTCACGTGATCAGTGCATGATCAGGCACGTGATCAGTGCATGATCAGCCACGTGATCAGTGCATGATAGCCACGTGATCAGTGCATGATCAGTCACGTGATCAGTGCATGATCAGTCACGTGACCAGTACATGGTAGCTACGTGATCAGTGCATGATCAGCCACGTGATCAGTGCATGATAGCCACGTGATCAGTGCATGATCAGTCACGTGATCAGTGCATGATCAGTCACGTGATCAGTGCATGATCAGGCACGTGATCAGTGCATGATCAGCCACGTGATCAGTGCATGATAGCCACGTGATCAGTGCATGATCAGTCACGTGATCAGTGCATGATCAGTCACGTGATCAGTGCATGATCAGCCACGTGATCAGTGCATGATCAGCCACGTGATCAGTGCATGATCAGCCACGTGATCAGTGCATGATCAGTCACGTGATCAGTGCATGATCAGTCACGTGATCAGTGCATGATCAGGCACGTGATCAGTGCATGATCAGCCACGTGATCAGTGCATGATAGCCACGTGATCAGTGCATGATCAGTCACGTGATCAGTGCATGATCAGTCACGTGATCAGTGCATGATCAGCCACGTGATCAGTGCATGATCAGCCACGTGATCAGTGCATGATCAATTACGTGATCAGTGCATGATCAGTCACGTGACCAGTATATGATAGCTACGTGATCAGTGCATGATCAGCCACGTGATCAGTGCATGATAGCCACGTGATCAGTGCATGATCAGTCACGTGATCAGTGCATGATCAGTCACGTGATCAGTGCATGATCAGTCACGTGATCAGTGCATGATCAATCACGTGATCAGTGCATGATCAGTCACGTGATCAGTACATGGTAGCTACGTGATCATTGCATGATCAGCCACGTGATCAGTGCATGATAGCCACGTGATCAGTGCATGATAGCCACGTGATCAGTGCATGATCAGTCATGTGATACGTGTGTGATCAGCCACGTGATCAGTGCATGATATCCACGTGATCAGTGCATGATAGCCACGTGATCAGTGCATGAGAGCCACGTGATCAGTGCATGATCAGTCACGTGATACATGTGTGATCAGCCACGTGATCAGTGCATGATGAGCCACGTGATCAGTGCAGGATCAATTACGTGATCAGTGCATGATCAGTCACGTGACCAGTACATGGTTGCTACGTGATCATTGCATGATCAGCCACGTGAGCAGTGCATGATAGCCACGTGATCAGTGCATGATCAGTCACGTGATCAGTACATGATCAGTCACGTGAACAGTGCATGATCATTTACGTGATCTGTGCATGATCAGTCACGTGACCAGTATATGGTAGCTACGTGATCATTCCATGACGAGCCACGTGAGCAGTGCATGATAGCCACGTGATGTGTGCATGATGAGTTACGTGAGCAGAGTATGATCAGCCACGTGATCAGTGCATGAGTGCCACGTGATCAGTGCATGATATGTCACGTGACAGGTGTGTGATCAGCCACGTGAACAGTGCATGTTCAGCCACGTGATCAGTGCATGATAGCCACGTGATCAGTGCATGATCAGTTACGTGAGCAGTGTATGATCAGCCACGTGATCAGTGCATGGTCAGACACGTGAACAGTGTATGATCAGCCACGTGATCAGTGCATGATATCCAAGTGATCAGTGCATGATCATCACGTGATCAGTGTATGATCAGCCACGTGAACAGTGCATGCTCAGTCACGTGATCAGGGCCTGCTGAGCTGCGTGATTACTGTCTGCTCATCTGCTTGACAATTGCCAGCTGAGCTGCACGATTCCTGCCTGTCATCTGCTTGACAATTGCCAGCTGTGCTGCGTAATTCCTGCCTGCTCAGCTGCTTGATTATTGCCAGCTGAGCAGCATGATTCCTCACAGCTGAGTTCCATGATTATTGCCTGCTGACTGTATGATTCGTGCCTACTCAGCTCTTTGTTTATTGCCTCCAGAGGCACATGATCAGTGTATGATAGCAAACATGATCAGTGCATGATCAGTCACATGATCAGCGCCATTAAGTCACGTGATCACTACATGATAGTCATGTGATCAGTCCATGCTCAGTCACGGTATCAGTGCATGATCAGCCACGTGATCAGTGCATGATCAGCCAGGTGATCAGTTCATGATAGCCATGTGATCAGTGCATGATCAGTCACGTGATCAGTGCATGATCAGGCACGTGATCAGTGCATGATCAGTCACGTGATCAGTGCATGATCAGTCACGTGATCAGTGCATGATCAGTGATCAGCCACGTGATCAGTGCATGATCAGCCACGTGATCAGTGCATGATCAATCACGTGATCAGTGCATGATCAGTCACGTGACCAGTACATGGTAGCTACGTGATCATTGCATGATCAGCCACGTGAGCAGTGCATGATAGCCACGTGATCAGTGCATGATCAGTCACGTGATCAGTGCATGATCAGTCACGTGATCAGTGCATGATCAGTCACGTGATCAGTGCATGATCAATTACGTGATCAGTGCATGATCAGTCACGTGACCAGTACATGGTAGCTACGTGATCATTGCATGATCAGCCACGTGAGCAGTGCATGATAGCCACGTGATCAGTGCATGATCAGTCACATGATCAGTGCATGATCATCCACGTGATCAGTGCATGATCAGTCATGTGATCAGTGCATGATATAGACGTGATCAGTGCATGATCAGTCACGTGATCAGTGCATGATCAACCACGTGATCAGTGCATGATAGCCAGTTAATGAGTGCATGATAGCCAGTGATCAGTGCATGATCAGTCACGTGATCAGTGCATGATCAGCCACGTGATCAGTGCATGATCAGCCACGTGATCAGTGCATGATCAGCCACGTGATCAGTGCATGATCAGTTACGTGAGCAGTGTATGATCAGCCACGTGATCAGTGCATGGTCAGACACGTGAACAGTGTATGATCAGCCACGTGATCAGTGCATGATAGCCACGTGATCAGTGCATGATCAGTCACGTGATCAGTGTATGATCAGCCACGTGAACAGTGCATGCTCAGTCACGTGATCTGGGCCTGCTGAGCTGCGTGATTACTGTCTGCTCATCTGCTTGACAATTGCCAGCTGAGCTGCACGATTCCTGCCTGTCATCTGCTTGACAATTGCCAGCTGTGCTGCGTAATTCCTGCCTGCTCAGCTGCTTGATTATTGCCAGCTGAGCAGCATGATTCCTCACAGCTGAGTTCCATGATTATTGCCTGCTGACTGTTTGATTCGTGCCTACTCAGCTCTTTGTTTATTGCCTCCAGAGGCACATGATCAGTGTATGATAGCAAACATGATCAGCGCATGATCAGTCACATGATCAGCGCCATTAAGTCACGTGATCACTACATGATAGTCATGTGATCAGTCCATGCTCAGTCACGGTATCAGTGCATGATCAGCCACGTGATCAGTGCATGATCAGCCACGTGATCAGTTCATGATCAGCCACGTGATCAGTGCATGATCAGTCACGTGATCAGTGCATGACCAGGCACGTGATCAGTGCATGATCAGCCACGTGATCAGTGCATGATAGCCACGTGATCAGTGCATGATCAGTCACCTGATGGGTGTATGATCAGTCACGTGACCAGTACATGGTAGCTACATGATCATTGCATGATCAGCCACGTGAGTAGTGCATGATAGCCACGTGATCAGTGCATGATCAGTCACGTGATCAGTGCATGATCAGTCATGTGATCAGTGCATGATCAGGCACGTGATCAGTGCATGATCAGCCACGTGATCAGTGCATGATAGCCACGTGATCAGTGCATGATCAGTCACGTGATCAGTGCATGATCAGTCACGTGATCAGTGCATGATCAGCCACGTGATCAGTGCATGATCAGCCACGTGATCAGTGCATGATCAATTACGTGATCAGTGCATGATCAGTCACGTGACCAGTACATGGTAGCTACGTGATCATTGCATGATCAGCCACGTGATCAGTGCATGATAGCCACGTGATCAGTGCATGATCAGTCACGTGATCAGTGCATGATCAGTCACGTGATCAGTGCATGATCAATTACGTGATCAGTGCATGATCAGTCACGTGACCAGTACATGGTAGCTACGTGATCATTGCATGATCAGCCACGTGAGCAGTGCATGATAGCCACGTGATCAGTGCATGATCAGTCACATGATCAGTGCATGATCATCCACGTGATCAGTGCATGATCAGTCACGTGATCAGTGCATGATATAGACGTGATCAGTGCATGATCAGTCACGTGATCAGTGCATGATCAGCCACGTGATCAGTGCATGATAGCCAGTGATCAGTGCATGATAGCCAGTGATCAGTGCATGATCAGTCACGTGATCAGTGCATGATCAGCCACGTGATCAGTGCATGATAGCCACTGATCAGTGCATGATCAGCCACGTGATCAGTGCATGATCAGTCACGTGATCAGTGCATGATCAGCCACGTGATCAGTGCATGATCAGACACGTGATCAGTGCATGATCAGCCACGTGATCAGTGCATGATCAGCCACGTGATCAGTGCATGATCAGTTACGTGCAGTGTATGATCAGCCACGTGATCAGTGCATGATAGCCACGTGATCAGTGCATGATCAGTCACGTGATCAGTGTATGATCAGCCACGTGAACAGTGCATGCTCAGTCACGTGATCTGGCCTGCTGAGCTGCGTGATTACTGTCTGCTCATCTGCTTGACAATTGCCAGCTGAGCTGCACGATTCCTGCCTGTCATCTGCTTGACAATTGCCAGCTGTGCTGCGTAATTCCTGCCTGCTCAGCTGCTTGATTATTGCCAGCTGAGCAGCATGATTCCTCACACCTGAGTTCCATGATTATTGCCTGCTGACTGTTTGATTCGTGCCTACTCAGCTCTTTGTTTATTGCCTCCAGAGGCACATGATCAGTGTATGATAGCAAACATGATCAGCGCATGATCAGTCACATGATCAGTGCCATTAAGTCACGTGATCACTACATGATAGTCATGTGATCAGTCCATGCTCAGTCACGGTATCAGTGCATGATCAGCCACGTGATCAGTGCATGATCAGCCACGTGATCAGTGCATGATCAGCCACGTGATCAGTGCATGATCAGTCACGTGATCAGTGCATGATCAGGCACGTGATCAGTGCATGATCAGCCACGTGATCAGTGC
Organism: Bos javanicus; assembly: GCF_032452875.1. Lineage (NCBI taxonomy): Eukaryota > Metazoa > Chordata > Mammalia > Artiodactyla > Bovidae > Bos > Bos javanicus. The sequence goes on along the minus strand of NW_026894340.1, from coordinate 133,385 downwards.
ATGATAGCCACGTGATCAGTGCATGATCAGTCACCTGATGGGTGTATGATCAGTCACGTGACCAGTACATGGTAGCTACATGATCATTGCATGATCAGCCACGTGAGTAGTGCATGATAGCCACGTGATCAGTGCATGATCAGTCACGTGATCAGTGCATGATCAGTCATGTGATCAGTGCATGATCAGGCACGTGATCAGTGCATGATCAGCCACGTGATCAGTGCATGATAGCCACGTGATCAGTGCATGATCAGTCACGTGATCAGTGCATGATCAGTCACGTGATCAGTGCATGATCAGCCACGTGATCAGTGCATGATCAGCCACGTGATCAGTGCATGATCAGTCACGTGATCAGTGCATGATCAGTCACGTGATCAGTGCATGATCAGTCATGTGATCAGTGCATGATCAGCACGTGATCAGTGCATGATCAGCCACGTGATCAGTGCATGATAGCCACGTGATCAGTGCATGATCAGTCACGTGATCAGTGCATGATCAGTCACGTGATCAGTGCATGATCAGCCACGTGATCAGTGCATGATCAGCCACATGATCAGTGCATGATCAATCACGTGATCAGTGCATGATCAGTCACGTGATCAGTATATGATAGCCGTGATCAGTGCATGATCAGCCACGTGATCAGTGCATGATAGCCACGTGATCAGTGCATGATCAGTCACGTGATCAGTGCATGATCAGTCACGTGATCAGTGCATGATCAGTCACGTGATCAGTGCATGATCAATTACGTGATCAGTGCATGATCAGTCACGTGATCAGTGCATGGTAGCTACGTGATCATTGCATGATCAGCGTGATCAGTGCATGATAGCCACGTGATCAGTGCATGATAGCCACGTGATCAGTGCATGATCAGTCATGTGATACGTGTGTGATCAGCCACGTGATCAGTGCATGATATCCACGTGATCAGTGCATGATAGCCACGTGATCAGTGCATGAGAGCCACGTGATCAGTGCATGATCAGTCACGTGATACATGTGTGATCAGCCACGTGATCAGTGCATGATGAGCCACGTGATCAGTGCAGGATCAATTACGTGATCAGTGCATGATCAGTCACGTGACCAGTATATGGTTGCTACGTGATCATTGCATGATCAGCCACGTGAGCAGTGCATGATAGCCACGTGATCAGTGCATGATCAGTCACGTGATCAGTACATGATCAGTCACGTGAACAGTGCATGATCATTTACGTGATCTGTGCATGATCAGTCACGTGACCAGTATATGGTAGCTACGTGATCATTCCATGACGAGCCACGTGAGCAGTGCATGATAGCCACGTGATGTGTGCATGATGAGTTACGTGAGCAGAGTATGATCAGCCACGTGATCAGTGCATGAGTGCCACGTGATCAGTGCATGATATGTCACGTGACAGGTGTGTGATCAGCCACGTGAACAGTGCATGTTCAGCCACGTGATCAGTGCATGATAGCCACGTGATCAGTGCATGATCAGTTACGTGAGCAGTGTATGATCAGCCACGTGATCAGTGCATGGTCAGACACGTGAACAGTGTATGATCAGCCACGTGATCAGTGCATGATATCCAAGTGATCAGTGCATGATCATCACGTGATCAGTGTATGATCAGCCACGTGAACAGTGCATGCTCAGTCACGTGATCAGGGCCTGCTGAGCTGCGTGATTACTGTCTGCTCATCTGCTTGACAATTGCCAGCTGAGCTGCACGATTCCTGCCTGTCATCTGCTTGACAATTGCCAGCTGTGCTGCGTAATTCCTGCCTGCTCAGCTGCTTGATTATTGCCAGCTGAGCAGCATGATTCCTCACAGCTGAGTTCCATGATTATTGCCTGCTGACTGTATGATTCGTGCCTACTCAGCTCTTTGTTTATTGCCTCCAGAGGCACATGATCAGTGTATGATAGCAAACATGATCAGTGCATGATCAGTCACATGATCAGCGCCATTAAGTCACGTGATCACTACATGATAGTCATGTGATCAGTCCATGCTCAGTCACGGTATCAGTGCATGATCAGCCACGTGATCAGTGCATGATCAGCCACGTGATCAGTGCATGATAGCCATGTGATCAGTGCATGATCAGTCACGTGATCAGTGCATGATCAGGCACGTGATCAGTGCATGATCAGTCACGTGATCAGTGCATGATCAGTCACGTGATCAGTGCATGATCAGTGATCAGCCACGTGATCAGTGCATGATCAGCCACGTGATCAGTGCATGATCAGTCACGTGATCAGTGCATGATCAGTCACGTGACCAGTACATGGTAGCTACGTGATCATTGCATGATCAGCCACGTGATCAGTGCATGATAGCCACGTGATCAGTGCATGATCAGTCACGTGATCAGTGCATGATCACTCACGTGATCAGTGCATGATCAGTCACGTGATCAGTGCATGATCAATTACGTGATCAGTGCATGATCAGTCACGTGACCAGTACATGGTAGCTACGTGATCATTGCATGATCAGCCACGTGATCAGTGCATGATAGCCACGTGATCAGTGCATGATCAGTCACATGATCAGTGCATGATCATCCACGTGATCAGTGCATGATCAGTCACGTGATCAGTGCATGATATAGACGTGATCAGTGCATGATCAGTCACGTGATCAGTGCATGATCAGCCACGTGATCAGTGCATGATAGCCAGTGATCAGTGCATGATAGCCAGTGATCAGTGCATGATCAGTCACGTGATCAGTGCATGATCAGCCACGTGATCAGTGCATGATAGCCACGTGATCAGTGCATGATCAGCCACGTGATCAGTGCATGATCAGTTACGTGAGCAGTGTATGATCAGCCACGTGATCAGTGCATGGTCAGACACGTGAACAGTGTATGATCAGCCACGTGATCAGTGCATGATAGCCACGTGATCAGTGCATGATCAGTCACGTGATCAGTGTATGATCAGCCACGTGAACAGTGCATGCTCAGTCACGTGATCTGGGCCTGCTGAGCTGCGTGATTACTGTCTGCTCATCTGCTTGACAATTGCCAGCTGAGCTGCACGATTCCTGCCTGTCATCTGCTTGACAATTGCCAGCTGTGCTGCGTAATTCCTGCCTGCTCAGCTGCTTGATTATTGCCAGCTGAGCAGCATGATTCCTCACACCTGAGTTCCATGATTATTGCCTGCTGACTGTTTGATTCGTGCCTACTCAGCTCTTTGTTTATTGCCTCCAGAGGCACATGATCAGTGTATGATAGCAAACATGATCAGCGCATGATCAGTCACATGATCAGCGCCATTAAGTCACGTGATCACTACATGATAGTCATGTGATCAGTCCATGCTCAGTCACGGTATCAGTGCATGATCAGCCACGTGATCAGTGCATGATCTGTCACATGATTAGTGTATGATCATCCACGTGATCAGTGCATGGGCAGTCATGTGATCAGTGCATGATATAGACGTGATCAGTGCATGATCAGTCACGTGATCAGTGCATGATAGCCACGTGATCAGTGCATGATCAGTCACCTGATGGGTGTATGATCATTCACGTGACCTGTACATGGTAGCTACATGATCATTGCATGATCAGCCACGTGAGTAGTGCATGATAGCCACGTGATCAGTGCATGATCAGTCACGTGATCAGTGCATGATCAGTCATGTGATAGTGCATGATCAGGCACGTGATCAGTGCATGATCAGCCACGTGATCAGTGCATGATAGCCACGTGATCAGTGCATGATCAGTCACGTGATCAGTGCATGATCAGTCACGTGATCAGTGCATGATCAGCCACGTGATCAGTGCATGATCAGTCACGTGATCAGTGCATGTAGCCACGTGATCAGTGCATGATCAGCCACGTGATCAGTGCATGATAGCCACGTGATCAGTGCATGATCAGCCACGTGATCAGTGCATGATCAGCCACGTGATCAGTGCATGATCAGTTACGTGATCAGTGCATGATCAGCCACGTGATCAGTGCATGGTCAGACACGTGATCAGTGCATGATCAGCCACGTGATCAGTGCATGATAGCCACGTGATCAGTGCATGATCAGTCACGTGATCAGTGTATGATCAGCCACGTGAACAGTGCATGCTCAGTCACGTGATCTGGGCCTGCTGAGCTGCGTGATTACTGTCTGCTCATCTGCTTGACAATTGCCAGCTGAGCTGCACGATTCCTGCCTGTCATCTGCTTGACAATTGCCAGCTGTGCTGCGTAATTCCTGCCTGCTCAGCTGCTTGATTATTGCCAGCTGAGCAGCATGATTCCTCACACCTGAGTTCCATGATTATTGCCTGCTGACTGTTTGATTCGTGCCTACTCAGCTCTTTGTTTATTGCCTCCAGAGGCACATGATCAGTGTATGATAGCAAACATGATCAGCGCATGATCAGTCACATGATCAGCGCCATTAAGTCACGTGATCACTACATGATAGTCATGTGATCAGTCCATGCTCAGTCACGGTATCAGTGCATGATCAGCCACGTGATCAGTGCATGATCTGTCACGTGATCAGTGTATGATCATCCACGTGATCAGTGCATGGGCAGTCATGTGATCAGTGCATGATATAGACGTGATCAGTGCATGATCAGTCACGTGATCAGTGCATGATAGCCACGTGATCAGTGCATGATCAGTCACCTGATGGGTGTATGATCATTCACGTGACCTGTACATGATAGCTACATGATCATTGCATGATCAGCCACGTGAGTAGTGCATGATAGCCACGTGATCAGTGCATGATCAGTCACGTGATCAGTGCATGATCAGTCACGTGATCAGTGCATGATCAGCCACGTGATCAGTGCATGATCAGCCACGTGATCAGTGCATGATAGCCACGTGATCAGTGCATGATCAGTCACGTGATCAGTGCATGATCAGTCACGTGATCAGTGCATGATCAGCCACGTGATCAGTGCATGATAGCCACGTGATCAGTGCATGATCAGTCACGTGATCAGTGCATGATCAGTCACGTGATCAGTACATGGTAGCTACGTGATCAGTGCATGATCAGCCACGTGATCAGTGCATGATAGCCACGTGATCAGTGCATGATCAGTCACGTGATCAGTGCATGATCAGCCACGTGATCAGTGCATGATCAGCCACGTGATCAGTGCATGATCAGTCACGTGATCAGTGCATGATCAGTCACGTGATCAGTGCATGATAGCCACGTGATCAGTGCATGATCAGCCACGTGATCAGTGCATGATAGCCACGTGATCAGTGCATGATCAGTCACGTGATCAGTGCATGATCAGCCACGTGATCAGTGCATGATCAGCCACGTGATCAGTGCATGATCAGTTACGTGATCAGTGCATGATCAGTCACGTGATCAGTACATGGTAGCTACGTGATCATTGCATGATCAGCCACGTGATCAGTGCATGATAGCCACGTGATCAGTGCATGATAGCCACGTGATCAGTGCATGATCAGTCACGTGATCAGTGCATGATCAGCCACGTGATCAGTGCATGATAGCCACGTGATCAGTGCATGATCAGCCACGTGATCAGTGCATGAGAGCCACGTGATCAGTGCATGATCAGTCACGTGATACATGTGTGATCAGCCACGTGATCAGTGCATGATGAGCCACGTGATCAGTGCAGGATCAATTACGTGATCAGTGCATGATCAGTCACGTGACCAGTACATGGTTGCTACGTGATCGTTGCATGATCAGCCACGTGAGCAGAGCATGATAGCCACGTGATCAGTGCATGATCAGTCACGTGATCAGTACATGATCAGTCACGTGAACAGTGCATGATCATTTACGTGATCTGTGCATGATCAGTCACGTGACCAGTATATGGTAGCTACGTGATCATTCCATGACGAGCCACGTGAGCAGTGCATGATAGCCACGTGATGTGTGCATGATGAGTTACGTGAGCAGAGTATGATCAGCCACGTGATCAGTGCATGAGTGCCACGTGATCAGTGCATGATATGTCACGTGACAGGTGTGTGATCAGCCACGTGAACAGTGCATGTTCAGCCACGTGATCAGTGCATGATAGCCACGTGATCAGTGCATGATCAGTTACGTGAGCAGTGTATGATCAGCCACGTGATCAGTGCATGGTCAGACACGTGAACAGTGTATGATCAGCCACGTGATCAGTGCATGATATCCAAGTGATCAGTGCATGATCATCACGTGATCAGTGTATGATCAGCCACGTGAACAGTGCATGCTCAGTCACGTGATCAGGGCCTGCTGAGCTGCGTGATTACTGTCTGCTCATCTGCTTGACAATTGCCAGCTGAGCTGCACGATTCCTGCCTGTCATCTGCTTGACAATTGCCAGCTGTGCTGCGTAATTCCTGCCTGCTCAGCTGCTTGATTATTGCCAGCTGAGCAGCATGATTCCTCACAGCTGAGTTCCATGATTATTGCCTGCTGACTGTTTGATTCGTGCCTACTCAGCTCTTTGTTTATTGCCTCCAGAGGCACATGATCAGTGTATGATAGCAAACATGATCAGTGCATGATCAGTCACATGATCAGCGCCATTAAGTCACGTGATCACTACATGATAGTCATGTGATCAGTCCATGCTCAGTCACGGTATCAGTGCATGATCAGCCACGTGATCAGTGCATGATCAGCCACGTGATCAGTTCATGATAGCTATGTGATCAGTGCATGATCAGTCACGTGATCAGTGCATGATCAGGCACGTGATCAGTGCATGATCAGTCACGTGATCAGTGCATGATCAGTCACGTGATCAGTGCATGATCAGTGATCAGCCACGTGATCAGTGCATGATCAGCCACGTGATCAGTGCATGATCAGTCACGTGATCAGTGCATGATCAGTCACGTGACCAGTACATGGTAGCTACGTGATCATTGCATGATCAGCCACGTGAGCAGTGCATGATAGCCACGTGATCAGTGCATGATCAGTCACGTGATCAGTGCATGATCAGTCACGTGATCAGTGCATGATCAGTCACGTGATCAGTGCATGATCAATTACGTGATCAGTGCATGATCAGTCACGTGACCAGTACATGGTAGCTACGTGATCATTGCATGATCAGCCACGTGATCAGTGCATGATAGCCACGTGATCAGTGCATGATCAGTCACATGATCAGTGTATGATCATCCACGTGATCAGTGCATGATCAGTCACGTGATCAGTGCATGATATAGACGTGATCAGTGCATGATCAGTCACGTGATCAGTGCATGATCAGCCACGTGATCAGTGCATGATAGCCAGTGATGAGTGCATGATAGCCAGTGATCAGTGCATGATCAGTCACGTGATCAGTGCATGATCAGCCACGTGATCAGTGCATGATAGCCACGTGATCAGTGCATGATCAGCCACGTGATCAGTGCATGATCAGTTACGTGAGCAGTGTATGATCAGCCACGTGATCAGTGCATGGTCAGACACGTGAACAGTGTATGATCAGCCACGTGATCAGTGCATGATAGCCACGTGATCAGTGCATGATCAGTCACGTGATCAGTGTATGATCAGCCACGTGAACAGTGCATGCTCAGTCACGTGATCTGGGCCTGCTGAGCTGCGTGATTACTGTCTGCTCATCTGCTTGACAATTGCCAGCTGAGCTGCACGATTCCTGCCTGTCATCTGCTTGACAATTGCCAGCTGTGCTGCGTAATTCCTGCCTGCTCAGCTGCTTGATTATTGCCAGCTGAGCAGCATGATTCCTCACACCTGAGTTCCATGATTATTGCCTGCTGACTGTTTGATTCGTGCCTACTCAGCTCTTTGTTTATTGCCTCCAGAGGCACATGATCAGTGTATGATAGCAAACATGATCAGCGCATGATCAGTCACATGATCAGCGCCATTAAGTCACGTGATCACTACATGATAGTCATGTGATCAGTCCATGCTCAGTCACGGTATCAGTGCATGATCAGCCACGTGATCAGTGCATGATCTGTCACATGATTAGTGTATGATCATCCACGTGATCAGTGCATGGGCAGTCATGTGATCAGTGCATGATATAGACGTGATCAGTGCATGATCAGTCACGTGATCAGTGCATGATAGCCACGTGATCAGTGCATGATCAGTCACCTGATGGGTGTATGATCATTCACGTGACCTGTACATGGTAGCTACATGATCATTGCATGATCAGCCACGTGAGTAGTGCATGATAGCCACGTGATCAGTGCATGATCAGTCACGTGATCAGTGCATGATCAGTCATGTGATCAGTGCATGATCAGGCACGTGATCAGTGCATGATCAGCCACGTGATCAGTGCATGATAGCCACGTGATCAGTGCATGATCAGTCACGTGATCAGTGCATGATCAGTCACGTGATCAGTGCATGATCATTTACGTGATCAGTGCATGATCAGTCACGTGATCAGTATATGTAGCTACGTGATCATTGCATGACAGCCACGTGATCAGTGCATGATAGCCACGTGATCAGTGCATGATCAGTTACGTGATCAGTGTATGATCAGCCACGTGATCAGTGCATGAGTGCCACGTGATCAGTGCATGATATGTCACGTGACAGTGTGTGATCAGCCACGTGAACAGTGCATGATCAGCCACGTGATCAGTGCATGATAGCCACGTGATCAGTGCATGATCAGTTACGTGAGCAGTGTATGATCAGCCACGTGATCAGTGCATGGTCAGACACGTGAACAGTGTATGATCAGCCACGTGATCAGTGCATGATATCCAAGTGATCAGTGCATGATCATCACGTGATCAGTGTATGATCAGCCACGTGAACAGTGCATGCTCAGTCACGTGATCAGGGCCTGCTGAGCTGCGTGATTACTGTCTGCTCATCTGCTTGACAATTGCCAGCTGAGCTGCACGATTCCTGCCTGTCATCTGCTTGACAATTGCCAGCTGTGCTGCATAATTCCTGCCTGCTCAGCTGCTTGATTATTGCCAGCTGAGCAGCATGATTCCTCACAGCTGAGTTCCATGATTATTGCCTGCTGACTGATTCGTGCCTACTCAGCTCTTTGTTCATTGCCTCCAGAGGCACATGATCAGTGTATGATAGCAAACATGATCAGTGCATGATCAGTCACATGATCAGTGCATGATAAGTCACGTGATCAGTGCATGATCAGTCACGTGATCAGTGCATGATCAGTCACGTGATCAGTGCATGATCAGCCACGTGATCAGTGCATGATCAGTCACGTGATCAGTGCATGATCAGTCACGTGATCAGTGCATGATAGCACGTGATCAGTGCATGATCAGCCACGTGATCAGTGCATGATCATCACGTGATCAGTGCATGATCAGCCACGTGATCAGTGCATGATCAGCCACGTGATCAGTGCATGATCAGCCACGTGATCAGTGCATGATCAGTCACGTGATCAGTGCATGATCAGTCACGTGATCAGTGCATGATCAGCCACGTGATCAGTGCATGATCAGCCACGTGATCAGTGCATGATAGCCACGTGATCAGTGCATGATCAGTCACGTGATCAGTGCATGATCAGTCACGTGATCAGTGCATGATCAGCCACGTGATCAGTGCATGATCAGCCACGTGATCAGTGCATGATCAATCACGTGATCAGTGCATGATCAGTCACGTGATCAGTACATGGTAGCTACGTGATCAGTGCATGATCAGCCACGTGATCAGTGCATGATAGCCACGTGATCAGTGCATGATCAGTCACGTGATCAGTGCATGATCAGTCACGTGATCAGTGCATGATCAGTCACGTGATCAGTGCATGATCAGTCACGTGATCAGTGCATGATCAGCCACGTGATCAGTGCATGATCAGCCACGTGATCAGTGCATGATCAGTCACGTGATCAGTGCATGATCAGTCACGTGATCAGTACATGGTAGCTACGTGATCAGTGCATGATCAGCCACGTGATCAGTGCATGATAGCCACGTGATCAGTGCATGATCAGTCACGTGATCAGTGCATGATCAGCCACGTGATCAGTGCATGATCAGTCACGTGATCAGTGCATGATATACGTGATCAGTGCATGATCAGTCACGTGATCAGTGCATGATCAGCCACGTGATCAGTGCATGATAGCCAGTGATCAGTGCATGATCAGCCACGTGATCAGTGCATGATCAGTCACGTGATCAGTGCATGATCAGCCACGTGATCAGTGCATGATAGCCACGTGATCAGTGCATGATCAGCCACGTGATCAGTGCATGATCAGTCACGTGATCAGTGCATGATCAGCCACGTGATCAGTGCATGATCAGTCACGTGATCAGTGCATGATCAGCCACGTGATCAGTGCATGATCAGTCATGTGATCAGTGCATGATATAGACGTGATCAGTGCATGATCAGTCACGTGATCAGTGCATGATAGCCACGTGATCAGTGCATGATCAGTCACGTGATCAGTGCATGATCAGTCACGTGATCAGTACATGGTAGCTACATGATCAGTGCATGATCAGCCACGTGATCAGTGCATGATAGCCACGTGATCAGTGCATGATCAGTCACGTGATCAGTGCATGATCAGTCACGTGATCAGTGCATGATAGCTGCGTGATCAGTGCATGATCAGCCACGTGATCAGTGCATGATCAGCCACGTGATCAGTGCATGATAGCCACGTGATCAGTGCATGATCAGTCACGTGATCAGTGCATGATCAGTCACGTGATCAGTGCATGATCAGTCACGTGATCAGTGCATGATCAGCCACGTGATCAGTGCATGATCAGTTACGTGATCAGTGCATGATCAGTCACGTGACCAGTACATGGTAGCTACGTGATCATTGCATGATCAGCCACGTGAGCAGTGCATGATAGCCACGTGATCAGTGCATGATCAGTCACGTGATCAGTGATGATCAGTCACGTGATCAGTGCATGATCAGTCACGTGATCAGTGCATGATCAGCCACGTGATCAGTGCATGATCAGTCATGTATCAGTGCATGATGCCACGTGATCAGTGCATGATCAGTCCGTGATCAGTGCATGATCAGCCACGTGATCAGTGCATGATAGCCACGTGATCAGTGCATGATCAGTCACGTGATCAGTGCATGATCAGTCACGTGATCAGTGTATGATCAGCCACGTGAACAGTGCATGCTCAGTCACGTGATCAGGGCCTGCTGAGCTGCGTGATTACTGTCTGCTCATCTGCTTGACAATTGCCAGCTGAGCTGCACGATTCCTGCCTGTCATCTGCTTGACAATTGCCAGCTGTGCTGCGTAATTCCTGCCTGCTCAGCTGCTTGATTATTGCCAGCTGAGCAGCATGATTTCTCACAGCTGAGTTCCATGATTATTGCCTGCTGACTGATTCGTGCCTACTCAGCTCTTTGTTCATTGCCTCCAGAGGCACATGATCAGTGTATGACACCAAACATGATCAGCACATGATCAGTCACATGATCAGTGCATGATAAGCCACGTGATCAGTGCATGATCAGTCATGTGATCAGTGCATGATCAGTCACGTGATCAGTGCATGATAGCCACGTGATCAGTGCATGATCAGCCACGTGATCAGTGCATGATCAGTCACGTGATCAGTGCATGATCAGTCACGTGATCAGTGCATGATCAGCCACGTGATCAGTGCATGATAGCCACGTGATCAGTGCATGATAGCCACGTGATCAGTGCATGATCAGCCACGTGATCAGTGCATGATCAGCCACGTGATCAGTGCATGATCAGCCACGTGATCAGTGCATGATCAGTCACGTGATCAGTGCATGATCAGTCACGTGATCAGTGCATGATCAGTCACGTGATCAGTGCATGATCAGTCACGTGACCAGTATATGGTAGCTACGTGATCATTGCATGATCAGCCACGTGATCAGTGCATGATAGCCACGTGATCAGTGCATGATCAGTCACGTGATCAGTGCATGATCAGCCACGTGATCAGTGCATGAGTGCCACGTGATCAGTGCATGATAGTCACGTGATCAGTGCATGATCAGCCACGTGATCAGTGCATGATCAGCCACGTGATCAGTGCATGATAGCCACGTGATCAGTGCATGATCAGTTACGTGATCAGTGCATGATCAGCCACGTGATCAGTGCATGATCAGACACGTGATCAGTGTATGATCAGCCACGTGATCAGTGCATGATATCCACGTGATCAGTGCATGATCATCACGTGATCAGTGCATGATCAGCCACGTGATCAGTGCATGATCAGTCACGTGATCAGTGCCTGCTGAGCTGCGTGATTACTGTCTGCTCATCTGCTTGACAATTGCCAGCTGTGCTGCGTAATTCCTGCCTGATCAGCTGCTTGATTATTGCCAGCTGAGCAGCATGATTCCTCACACCTGAGTTCCATGATTATTGCCTGCTGACTGTTTGATTCGTGCCTACTCAGCTCTTTGTTCATTGCCTCCAGAGGCACATGATCAGTGTATGATAGCAAACATGATCAGTGCATGATCAGTCACATGATCAGTGCATTAAGTCACGTGATCAGTACATGATAGTCATGTGATCAGTCCATGATCAGTCACGTGATCAGTGCATGATCAGCCACGTGATCAGTGCATGATCAGCCACGTGATCAGTGCATGATAGCCACGTGATCAGTGCATGATATGTCACGTGATCAGTGCATGATCAGCCACGTGATCAGTGCATGATCAGCCACGTGATCAGTGCATGATAGCCACGTGATCAGTGCATGATCAGTTACGTGAGCAGTGTATGATCAGCCACGTGATCAGTGCATGGTCAGACACGTGAACAGTGTATGATCAGCCACGTGATCAGTGCATGATATCCAAGTGATCAGTGCATGATCATCACGTGATCAGTGTATGATCAGCCACGTGAACAGTGCATGCTCAGTCACGTGATCTGGGCCTGCTGAGCTGCGTGATTACTGTCTGCTCATCTGCTTGACAATTGCCAGCTGAGCTGCACGATTCCTGCCTGTCATCTGCTTGACAATTGCCAGCTGTGCTGCGTAATTCCTGCCTGCTCAGCTGCTTGATTATTGCCAGCTGAGCAGCATGATTCCTCACACCTGAGTTCCATGATTATTGCCTGCTGACTGTTTGATTCGTGCCTACTCAGCTCTTTGTTTATTGCCTCCAGAGGCACATGATCAGTGTATGATAGCAAACATGATCAGCGCATGATCAGTCACATGATCAGCGCCATTAAGTCACGTGATCACTACATGATAGTCATGTGATCAGTCCATGCTCAGTCACGGTATCAGTGCATGATCAGCCACGTGATCAGTGCATGATCTGTCACATGATTAGTGTATGATCATCCACGTGATCAGTGCATGGGCAGTCATGTGATCAGTGCATGATATAGACGTGATCAGTGCATGATCAGTCACGTGATCAGTGCATGATAGCCACGTGATCAGTGCATGATCAGTCACCTGATGGGTGTATGATCATTCACGTGACCTGTACATGGTAGCTACATGATCATTGCATGATCAGCCACGTGAGTAGTGCATGATAGCCACGTGATCACTGCATGATCAGTCACGTGATCAGTGCATGATCAGTCACGTGATCAGTGCATGATCAGCCACGTGATCAGTGCATGATCAGCCACGTGATCAGTGCATGATAGCCACGTGATCAGTGCATGATCAGTCACGTGATCAGTGCATGATCAGTCACGTGATCAGTGCATGATCAGCCACGTGATCAGTGCATGATAGCCACGTGATCAGTGCATGATCAGTTACGTGATCAGTGCATGATCAGCCACGTGATCAGTGCATGATCAGACACGTGATCAGTGCATGATCAGCCACGTGATCAGTGCATGATAGCCACGTGATCAGTGCATGATCATCACGTGATCAGTGCATGATCAGCCACGTGATCAGTGCATGATCAGTCACGTGATCAGGGCCTGCTGAGCTGCGTGATTACTGTCTGCTCATCTGCTTGACAATTGCCAGCTGAGCTGCACGATTCCTGCCTGTCATCTGCTTGACAATTGCCAGCTGTGCTGCGTAATTCCTGCCTGCTCAGCTGCTTGATTATTGCCAGCTGAGCAGCATGATTCCTCACACCTGAGTTCCATGATTATTGCCTGCTGACTGTTTGATTCGTGCCTACTCAGCTCTTTGTTCATTGCCTCCAGAGGCACATGATCAGTGTATGATAGCAAACATGATCAGTGCATGATCAGTCACATGATCAGTGCATTAAGTCACGTGATCAGTGCATGATAGTCATGTGATCAGTGCATGATCAGTCACGTGATCAGTGCATGATCAGCCACGTGATCAGTGCATGATCAGCCACGTGATCAGTGCATGATAGCCACGTGATCAGTGCATGATCAGTCACGTGATCAGTGCATGATCAGCCACGTGATCAGTGCATGATAGCCACGTGATCAGTGCATGATCAGTTACGTGAGCAGTGTATGATCAGCCACGTGATCAGTGCATGGTCAGACACGTGAACAGTGTATGATCAGCCACGTGATCAGTGCATGATATCCAAGTGATCAGTGCATGATCATCACGTGATCAGTGTATGATCAGCCACGTGAACAGTGCATGCTCAGTCACGTGATCAGGGCCTGCTGAGCTGCGTGATTACTGTCTGCTCATCTGCTTGACAATTGCCAGCTGAGCTGCACGATTCCTGCCTGTCATCTGCTTGACAATTGCCAGCTGTGCTGCGTAATTCCTGCCTGCTCAGCTGCTTGATTATTGCCAGCTGAGCAGCATGATTCCTCACACCTGAGTTCCATGATTATTGCCTGCTGACTGTTTGATTCGTGCCTACTCAGCTCTTTGTTTATTGCCTCCAGAGGCACATGATCAGTGTATGATAGCAAACATGATCAGTGCATGATCAGTCACATGATCAGCGCCATTAAGTCACGTGATCACTACATGATAGTCATGTGATCAGTCCATGCTCAGTCACGGTATCAGTGCATGATCAGCCACGTGATCAGTGCATGATCAGCCACGTGATCAGTGCATGATCAGCCACGTGATCAGTGCATGATCAGTCACGTGATCAGTGCATGATCAGGCACGTGATCAGTGCATGATCAGCCACGTGATCAGTGCATGATAGCCACGTGATCAGTGCATGATCAGTCACCTGATGGGTGTATGATCAGTCACGTGACCTGTACATGGTAGCTACATGATCATTGCATGATCAGCCACGTGAGTAGTGCATGATAGCCACGTGATCAGTGCATGATCAGTCACGTGATCAGTGCATGATCAGTCATGTGATCAGTGCATGATCAGGCACGTGATCAGTGCATGATCAGCCACGTGATCAGTGCATGATAGCCACGTGATCAGTGCATGATCAGTCACGTGATCAGTGCATGATCAGTCACGTGATCAGTGCATGATCAGCCACGTGATCAGTGCATGATCAGCCACGTGATCAGTGCATGATCAATTACGTGATCAGTGCATGATCAGTCACGTGATCAGTACATGGTAGCTACGTGATCATTGCATGATCAGCCACGTGATCAGTGCATGATAGCCACGTGATCAGTGCATGATCAGTCACGTGATCAGTGCATGATCAGTCACGTGATCAGTGCATGATCAGCCACGTGATCAGTGCATGATCAGTCACGTGATCAGTGCATGATCAGCCACGTGATCAGTGCATGATCAGCCACGTGATCAGTGCATGATCATTACGTGATCAGTGCATGATCAGTCACGTGATCAGTACATGTAGCTACGTGATCAGTGCATGATCAGCCACGTGATCAGTGCATGATAGCCACGTGATCAGTGCATGATCAGTCACGTGATCAGTGCATGATCATCCACGTGATCAGTGCATGATCAGTCACGTGATCAGTGCATGATATAGACGTGATCAGTGCATGATCAGTCACGTGATCAGTGCATGATCAGCCACGTGATCAGTGCATGATAGCCAGTGATCAGTGCATGATAGCCAGTGATCAGTGCATGATCAGTCACGTGATCAGTGCATGATCAGCCACGTGATCAGTGCATGATCAGCCACGTGATCAGTGCATGATCAGCCACGTGATCAGTGCATGATCAGTTACGTGAGCAGTGTATGATCAGCCACGTGATCAGTGCATGGTCAGACACGTGAACAGTGTATGATCAGCCACGTGATCAGTGCATGATAGCCACGTGATCAGTGCATGATCAGTCACGTGATCAGTGTATGATCAGCCACGTGAACAGTGCATGCTCAGTCACGTGATCAGGGCCTGCTGAGCTGCGTGATTACTGTCTGCTCATCTGCTTGACAATTGCCAGCTGAGCTGCACGATTCCTGCCTGTCATCTGCTTGACAATTGCCAGCTGTGCTGCGTAATTCCTGCCTGCTCAGCTGCTTGATTATTGCCAGCTGAGCAGCATGATTCCTCACACCTGAGTTCCATGATTATTGCCTGCTGACTGATTCGTGCCTACTCAGCTCTTTGTTCATTGCCTCCAGAGGCACATGATCAGTGTATGATAGCAAACATGATCAGCGCATGATCAGTCACATGATCAGTGCATGATAAGTCACGTGATCAGTGCATGATCAGTCACGTGATCAGTGCATGATCAGTCACGTGATCAGTGCATGATCAGCCACGTGATCAGTGCATGATCAGTCACGTGATCAGTGCATGATCAGTCACGTGATCAGTGCATGGTAGCACGTGATCAGTGCATGATCAGCCACGTGATCAGTGCATGATCATCACGTGATCAGTGCATGATCAGCCACGTGATCAGTGCATGATCAGCCACGTGATCAGTGCATGATCAGTCACGTGATCAGTGCATGATCAGTCACGTGATCAGTGCATGATCAGTCATGTGATCAGTGCATGATCAGCCACGTGATCAGTGCATGATCAGCCACGTGATCAGTGCATGATAGCCACGTGATCAGTGCATGATCAGTCACGTGATCAGTGCATGATCAGCCACGTGATCAGTGCATGATCAGTCACGTGATCAGTGCATGATCAGCCACGTGATCAGTGCATGATCAGTCACGTGATCAGTGCATGATCAGTCACGTGATCAGTGCATGATCAGGCACGTGATCAGTGCATGATCAGCCACGTGATCAGTGCATGATAGCCACGTGATCAGTGCATGATCAGTCACGTGATCAGTGCATGATCAGCCACGTGATCAGTGCATGATCAGCCACGTGATCAGTGCATGATCAATTACGTGATCAGTGCATGATCAGTCACGTGACCAGTACATGGTAGCTACGTGATCAGTGCATGATCAGCCACGTGATCAGTGCATGATAGCCACGTGATCAGTGCATGATCAGTCACGTGATCAGTGCATGATCAGTCACGTGATCAGTGCATGATCAGCCACGTGATCAGTGCATGATCAGTCACGTGATCAGTGCATGATCAGCCACGTGATCAGTGCATGATCAGCCACGTGATCAGTGCATGATCAATTACGTGATCAGTGCATGATCAGTCACGTGACCAGTACATGGTAGCTACGTGATCATTGCATGATCAGCCACGTGAGCAGTGCATGATAGCCACGTGATCAGTGCATGATCAGTCACGTGATCAGTGCATGATCATCCACGTGATCAGTGCATGATCAGTCACGTGATCAGTGCATGATATAGACGTGATCAGTGCATGATCAGTCACGTGATCAGTGCATGATCAGCCACGTGATCAGTGCATGATAGCCAGTGATCAGTGCATGATAGCCAGTGATCAGTGCATGATCAGTCACGTGATCAGTGTGTGATCAGCCACGTGAACAGTGCATGATCAGCCACGTGATCAGTGCATGATCAGCCACGTGATCAGTGCATGATCAGTTACGTGAGCAGTGTATGATCAGCCACGTGATCAGTGCATGGTCAGACACGTGAACAGTGTATGATCAGCCACGTGATCAGTGCATGATATCCACGTGATCAGTGCATGATCAGTCACGTGATCAGTGTATGATCAGCCACGTGAACAGTGCATGCTCAGTCACGTGATCTGGGCCTGCTGAGCTGCGTGATTACTGTCTGCTCATCTGCTTGACAATTGCCAGCTGAGCTGCACGATTCCTGCCTGTCATCTGCTTGACAATTGCCAGCTGTGCTGCGTAATTCCTGCCTGCTCAGCTGCTTGATTATTGCCAGCTGAGCAGCATGATTCCTCACACCTGAGTTCCATGATTATTGCCTGCTGACTGTTTGATTCGTGCCTACTCAGCTCTTTGTTTATTGCCTCCAGAGGCACATGATCAGTGTATGATAGCAAACATGATCAGCGCATGATCAGTCACATGATCAGCGCCATTAAGTCACGTGATCACTACATGATAGTCATGTGATCAGTCCATGCTCAGTCACGGTATCAGTGCATGATCAGCCACGTGATCAGTGCATGATCTGTCACATGATTAGTGTATGATCATCCACGTGATCAGTGCATGGGCAGTCATGTGATCAGTGCATGATATAGACGTGATCAGTGCATGATCAGTCTCGTGATCAGTGCATGATAGCCACGTGATCAGTGCATGATCAGTCACCTGATGGGTGTATGATCATTCACGTGACCTGTACATGGTAGCTACATGATCATTGCATGATCAGCCACGTGAGTAGTGCATGATAGCCACGTGATCACTGCATGATCAGTCACGTGATCAGTGCATGATCAGTCATGTGACCAGTACATGGTAGCTGCGTGATCATGCATGATCAGCCACGTGATCAGTGCATGATAGCCACGTGATCAGTGCATGATCAGCCACGTGATCAGTGCATGATCAGTCACGTGATCAGTGCATGATCAGTCACGTGATCAGTGCATGATCAGTCACGTGATCAGTGCATGATCAGCCACGTGATCAGTGCATGATCAGTCACGTGATCAGTGCATGATCAGTCACGTGATCAGTGCATGATAGCCACGTGATCAGTGCATGATCAGCCACGTGATCAGTGCATGATAGCCACGTGATCAGTGCATGATCAGCCACGTGATCAGTGCATGATCAGTCACGTGATCAGTGCATGATCAGTCACGTGATCAGTGCATGATCAGTCACGTGATCAGTGCATGATAGCCACGTGATCAGTGCATGATCAGTCACGTGATCAGTGCATGATCAGTCACGTGACCAGTACATGGTAGCTACGTGATCATTGCATGATCAGCCACGTGATCAGTGCATGATAGCCACGTGATCAGTGCATGATCAGTCACGTGATCAGTGCATGATCAGTCACGTGATCAGTGCATGATAGCTGCGTGATCAGTGCATGATCAGCCACGTGATCAGTGCATGATCAGCCACGTGATCAGTGCATGATAGCCACGTGATCAGTGCATGATCAGTCACGTGATCAGTGCATGATCAGTCACGTGACCAGTGCATGGTACCTACGTGATCAGTGCATGATCAGCCACGTGATCAGTGCATGATAGCCACGTGATCAGTGCATGATCAGTCACGTGATCAGTGCATGATCAGTCACGTGATCAGTGCATGATCAGCCACGTGATCAGTGCATGATCAGTCACGTGATCAGTGCATGATAGCCACGTGATCAGTGCATGATCAGTCACGTGATAGTGCATGATCAGCCACGTGATCAGTGCATGATAGCCACGTGATCAGTGCATGATAGCCACGTGATCAGTGCATGATAGCCACGTGATCAGTGCATGATCAGTCACGTGATCAGTGCATGATCAGCCACGTGATCAGTGCATGATCAGTCACGTGATCAGTGCATGATAGCTACGTGATCAGTGCATGATCAGCCACGTGATCAGTGCATGATCAGTCACGTGATCAGTGCATGATCAGCCACGTGATCAGTGCATGATCAGCCACGTGATCAGTGCATGATCAGTCACGTGATCAGTGCATGATCAGCCACGTGATCAGTGCATGATCAGCCACGTGATCAGTGCATGATATCCACGTGATCAGTGCATGATCAGTCACGTGATCAGTGCATGATCAGTCACGTGATCAGTGCATGATCAGCCACGTGATCAGTGCATGATCAGTCACGTGATCAGTGCATGATAGCTACGTGATCAGTGCATGATCAGCCACGTGATCAGTGCATGATAGCCACGTGATCAGTGCATGATCAGCCACGTGATCAGTGCATGATCAGTCACGTGATCAGTGCATGATCAGCCACGTGATCAGTGCATGATCAGTCACGTGATCAGTATGATCAGCCACGTGATCAGTGCATGATAGCCACGTGATCAGTGCATGATCAGTCACGTGATCAGTGCATGATCAGTCACGTGATCAGTGCATGATCAGCCACGTGATCAGTGCATGATCAGCCACGTGATCAGTGCATGATCAATCACGTGATCAGTGCATGATCAGTCACGTGATCAGTGCATGATAGCTACGTGATCAGTGCATGATCAGCCACGTGATCAGTGCATGATAGCCACGTGATCAGTGCATGATCAGCCACGTGATCAGTGCATGATCAGTCACGTGATCAGTGCATGATCAGCCACGTGATCAGTGCATGATCAGTCACGTGATCAGTGCATGATCAGTCACGTGACGTGTACATGGTAGCTACGTGATCAGTGCATGATCAGTCACGTGATCAGTGCATGATAGCCACGTGATCAGTGCATGATCAGTCACGTGATCAGTGCATGATCAGTCACGTGATCAGTGCATGATCAGCCACGTGATCAGTGCATGATCAGCCACGTGATCAGTGCATGATCAGTCACGTGATCAGTGCATGATCAGTCACGTGATCAGTGCATGATCAGCCACGTGATCAGTGCATGTCAGTCACGTGATCAGTGCATGATAGCCCGTGATCAGTGCATGATCAGTCCCGTGATCAGTGCATGATCAGCCACGTGATCAGTGCATGATCAGCCACGTGATCAGTGCATGATCAGCCACGTGATCAGTGCATGATCAGCCACGTGATCAGTGCATGATAGCCACGTGATCAGTGCATGATCAGTCACGTGATCAGTGTATGATCAGCCACGTGAACAGTGCATGCTCAGTCACGTGATCAGGGCCTGCTGAGCTGCGTGATTACTGTCTGCTCATCTGCTTGACAATTGCCAGCTGAGCTGCACGATTCCTGCCTGTCATCTGCTTGACAATTGCCAGCTGTGCTGCATAATTCCTGCCTGCTCAGCTGCTTGATTATTGCCAGCTGAGCAGCATGATTCCTCACAGCTGAGTTCCATGATTATTGCCTGCTGACTGATTCGTGCCTACTCAGCTCTTTGTTCATTGCCTCCAGAGGCACATGATCAGTGTATGATAGCAAACATGATCAGTGCATGATCAGTCACATGATCAGTGCATGATAAGCCACGTGATCAGTGCATGATCAGTCACGTGATCAGTGCATGATCAGTCACGTGATCAGTGCATGATCAGCCACGTGATCAGTGCATGATCAGTCACGTGATCAGTGCATGATCAGTCACGTGATCAGTGCATGATAGCTACGTGATCAGTGCATGATCAGCCACGTGATCAGTGCATGATCATTACGTGATCAGTGCATGATCAGCCACGTGATCAGTGCATGATAGCCACGTGATCAGTGCATGATCAGTCACGTGATCAGTGCATGATCAGTCACGTGATCAGTGCATGATCAGTCATGTGATCAGTGCATGATCAGCCACGTGATCAGTGCATGATCAGCCACGTGATCAGTGCATGATAGCCACGTGATCAGTGCATGATCAGTCACGTGATCAGTGCATGATCAGTCACGTGATCAGTGCATGATCAGCCACGTGATCAGTGCATGATCAGCCACGTGATCAGTGCATGATCAGTCACGTGATCAGTGCATGATCAGTCACGTGATCAGTGCATGTAGCTACGTGATCAGTGCATGATCAGCCACGTGATCAGTGCATGATAGCCACGTGATCAGTGCATGATCAGTCACGTGATCAGTGCATGATCAGTCACGTGATCAGTGCATGATCAGCCACGTGATCAGTGCATGATCAGTCACGTGATCAGTGCATGATCAGCCACGTGATCAGTGCATGATCAGCCACGTGATCAGTGCATGATCAATTACGTGATCAGTGCATGATCAGTCACGTGACCAGTACATGGTAGCTACGTGATCAGTGCATGATCAGCCACGTGATCAGTGCATGATAGCCACGTGATCAGTGCATGATCAGTCACGTGATCAGTGCATGATCATCCACGTGATCAGTGCATGATCAGTCACGTGATCAGTGCATGATATAGACGTGATCAGTGCATGATCAGTCACGTGATCAGTGCATGATCAGCCACGTGATCAGTGCATGATAGCCAGTGATCAGTGCATGATAGCCAGTGATCAGTGCATGATCAGTCACGTGATCAGTGTGTGATCAGCCACGTGAACAGTGCATGATCAGCCACGTGATCAGTGCATGATCAGCCACGTGATCAGTGCATGATCAGTTACGTGAGCAGTGTATGATCAGCCACGTGATCAGTGCATGGTCAGACACGTGAACAGTGTATGATCAGCCACGTGATCAGTGCATGATATCCACGTGATCAGTGCATGATCAGTCACGTGATCAGTGTATGATCAGCCACGTGAACAGTGCATGCTCAGTCACGTGATCTGGGCCTGCTGAGCTGCGTGATTACTGTCTGCTCATCTGCTTGACAATTGCCAGCTGAGCTGCACGATTCCTGCCTGTCATCTGCTTGACAATTGCCAGCTGTGCTGCGTAATTCCTGCCTGCTCAGCTGCTTGATTATTGCCAGCTGAGCAGCATGATTCCTCACACCTGAGTTCCATGATTATTGCCTGCTGACTGTTTGATTCGTGCCTACTCAGCTCTTTGTTTATTGCCTCCAGAGGCACATGATCAGTGTATGATAGCAAACATGATCAGCGCATGATCAGTCACATGATCAGCGCCATTAAGTCACGTGATCACTACATGATAGTCATGTGATCAGTCCATGCTCAGTCACGGTATCAGTGCATGATCAGCCACGTGATCAGTGCATGATCTGTCACATGATTAGTGTATGATCATCCACGTGATCAGTGCATGGGCAGTCATGTGATCAGTGCATGATATAGACGTGATCAGTGCATGATCAGTCTCGTGATCAGTGCATGATAGCCACGTGATCAGTGCATGATCAGTCACCTGATGGGTGTATGATCATTCACGTGACCTGTACATGGTAGCTACATGATCATTGCATGATCAGCCACGTGAGTAGTGCATGATAGCCACGTGATCACTGCATGATCAGTCACGTGATCAGTGCATGATCAGTCATGTGACCAGTACATGGTAGCTGCGTGATCATGCATGATCAGCCACGTGATCAGTGCATGATCAGCCACGTGATCAGTGCATGATCAGCCACGTGATCAGTGCATGATCAGTCACGTGATCAGTGCATGATCAGTCACGTGATCAGTGCATGATCAGTCACGTGATCAGTGCATGATCAGCCACGTGATCAGTGCATGATCAGTCACGTGATCAGTGCATGATCAGTCACGTGATCAGTGCATGATAGCTACGTGATCAGTGCATGATCAGCCACGTGATCAGTGCATGATAGCCACGTGATCAGTGCATGATCAGCCACGTGATCAGTGCATGATCAGTCACGTGATCAGTGCATGATCAGTCACGTGATCAGTGCATGATCAGTCACGTGATCAGTGCATGATAGCCACGTGATCAGTGCATGATCAGTCACGTGATCAGTGCATGATCAGTCACGTGATCAGTGCATGTAGCTACGTGATCAGTGCATGATCAGCCACGTGATCAGTGCATGATAGCCACGTGATCAGTGCATGATCAGTCACGTGATCAGTGCATGATAGCTGCGTGATCATGCATGATCAGCCACGTGATCAGTGCATGATCAGCCACGTGATCAGTGCATGATAGCCACGTGATCAGTGCATGATCAGTCACGTGATCAGTGCATGATCAGTCACGTGACCAGTGCATGGTACCTACGTGATCAGTGCATGATCAGCCACGTGATCAGTGCATGATAGCCACGTGATCAGTGCATGATCAGTCACGTGATCAGTGCATGATCAGTCACGTGATCAGTGCATGATCAGCCACGTGATCAGTGCATGATCAATCACGTGATCAGTGCATGATAGCCACGTGATCAGTGCATGATCAGTCACGTGATCAGTGTGTGATCAGCCACGTGATCAGTGCATGATAGCCACGTGATCAGTGCATGATAGCCACGTGATCAGTGCATGATAGCCACGTGATCAGTGCATGATCAGTCACGTGATCAGTGCATGATCAGCCACGTGATCAGTGCATGATCAGTCACGTGATCAGTGCATGATAGCTACGTGATCAGTGCATGATCAGCCACGTGATCAGTGCATGATCAGTCACGTGATCAGTGCATGATCAGCCACGTGATCAGTGCATGATAGCCACGTGATCAGTGCATGATCAGTCACGTGATCAGTGTGTGATCAGCCACGTGATCAGTGCATGATCAGCCACGTGATCAGTGCATGATAGCCACGTGATCAGTGCATGATCAGTCACGTGATCAGTGCATGATCAGCCACGTGATCAGTGCATGATCAGTCACGTGATCAGTGCATGATCAGCCACGTGATCAGTGCATGATATCCATGTGATCAGTGCATGATCAGTCACGTGATCAGTGCATGATCAGTCACGTGATCAGTGCATGATCAGCCACGTGATCAGTGCATGATCAGTCACGTGATCAGTGCATGATCAGCCACGTGATCAGTGCATGATCAGCCACGTGATCAGTGCATGATAGCCATGTGATCAGTGCATGATCAGTCACGTGATCAGTGCATGATCAGTCACGTGATCAGTGCATGATCAGCCACGTGATCAGTGCATGATCAGTCACGTGATCAGTGCATGGTAGCTACGTGATCAGTGCATGATCAGCCACGTGATCAGTGCATGATAGCCACGTGATCAGTGCATGATCAGCCACGTGATCAGTGCATGATCAGTCACGTGATCAGTGCATGATCAGCCACGTGATCAGTGCATGACAGCCACGTGATCAGTATGATCAGCCACGTGATCAGTGCATGATAGCCACGTGATCAGTGCATGATCAGTCACGTGATCAGTGCATGATCAGTCACGTGATCAGTGCATGATCAGCCACGTGATCAGTGCATGATCAGCCACGTGATCAGTGCATGATCAATTACGTGATCAGTGCATGATCAGTCACGTGACCAGTACATGGTAGCTACGTGATCAGTGCATGATCAGCCACGTGATCAGTGCATGATAGCCACGTGATCAGTGCATGATCAGCCACGTGATCAGTGCATGATCAGTCACGTGATCAGTGCATGATCAGCCACGTGATCAGTGCATGATCAATTACGTGATCAGTGCATGATCAGTCACGTGACGTGTACATGGTAGCTACGTGATCATTGCATGATCAGTCACGTGATCAGTGCATGATAGCCACGTGATCAGTGCATGATCAGTCACGTGATCAGTGCATGATCAGTCACGTGATCAGTGCATGATCAGCCACGTGATCAGTGCATGATCAGCCACGTGATCAGTGCATGATCAGTCACGTGATCAGTGCATGATCAGTCACGTGATCAGTGCATGATCAGCCACGTGATCAGTGCATGTCAGTCATGTGATCAGTGCATGATAGCCACGTGATCAGTGCATGATCAGTCCCGTGATCAGTGCATGATCAGCCACGTGATCAGTGCATGATCAGCACGTGATCAGTGCATGATCAGCCACGTGATCAGTGCATGATAGCCACGTGATCAGTGCATGATCAGTCACGTGATCAGTGTATGATCAGCCACGTGAACAGTGCATGCTCAGTCACGTGATCAGGGCCTGCTGAGCTGCGTGATTACTGTCTGCTCATCTGCTTGACAATTGCCAGCTGAGCTGCACGATTCCTGCCTGTCATCTGCTTGACAATTGCCAGCTGTGCTGCATAATTCCTGCCTGCTCAGCTGCTTGATTATTGCCAGCTGAGCAGCATGATTCCTCACAGCTGAGTTCCATGATTATTGCCTGCTGACTGATTCGTGCCTACTCAGCTCTTTGTTCATTGCCTCCAGAGGCACATGATCAGTGTATGATAGCAAACATGATCAGTGCATGATCAGTCACATGATCAGTGCATGATAAGCCACGTGATCAGTGCATGATCAGTCACGTGATCAGTGCATGATCAGTCACGTGATCAGTGCATGATCAGCCACGTGATCAGTGCATGATCAGTCACGTGATCAGTGCATGATCAGTCACGTGATCAGTGCATGATAGCTACGTGATCAGTGCATGATCAGCCACGTGATCAGTGCATGATCATTACGTGATCAGTGCATGATCAGCCACGTGATCAGTGCATGATAGCCACGTGATCAGTGCATGATCAGTCACGTGATCAGTGCATGATCAGTCACGTGATCAGTGCATGATCAGTCACGTGATCAGTGCATGATCAGCCACGTGATCAGTGCATGATCAGCCACGTGATCAGTGCATGATAGCCACGTGATCAGTGCATGATCAGTCACGTGATCAGTGCATGATCAGTCACGTGATCAGTGCATGATCAGCCACGTGATCAGTGCATGATCAGCCACGTGATCAGTGCATGATCAATTACGTGATCAGTGCATGATCAGTCACGTGATCAGTGCATGGTAGCTACGTGATCAGTGCATGATCAGCCACGTGATCAGTGCATGATAGCCACGTGATCAGTGCATGATCAGTCACGTGATCAGTGCATGATCAGTCACGTGATCAGTGCATGATCAGCCACGTGATCAGTGCATGATCAGTCACGTGATCAGTGCATGATCAGCCACGTGATCAGTGCATGATCAGCCACGTGATCAGTGCATGATCAATTACGTGATCAGTGCATGATCAGTCACGTGATCAGTACATGGTAGCTACGTGATCAGTGCATGATCAGCCACGTGATCAGTGCATGATAGCCACGTGATCAGTGCATGATCAGTCACGTGATCAGTGCATGATCATCCACGTGATCAGTGCATGATCAGTCACGTGATCAGTGCATGATATAGACGTGATCAGTGCATGATCAGTCACGTGATCAGTGCATGATCAGCCACGTGATCAGTGCATGATAGCCAGTGATCAGTGCATGATAGCCAGTGATCAGTGCATGATCAGTCACGTGATCAGTGTGTGATCAGCCACGTGAACAGTGCATGATCAGCCACGTGATCAGTGCATGATCAGCCACGTGATCAGTGCATGATCAGTTACGTGAGCAGTGTATGATCAGCCACGTGATCAGTGCATGGTCAGACACGTGAACAGTGTATGATCAGCCACGTGATCAGTGCATGATAGCCACGTGATCAGTGCATGATCAGTCACGTGATCAGTGTATGATCAGCCACGTGAACAGTGCATGCTCAGTCACGTGATCTGGGCCTGCTGAGCTGCGTGATTACTGTCTGCTCATCTGCTTGACAATTGCCAGCTGAGCTGCACGATTCCTGCCTGTCATCTGCTTGACAATTGCCAGCTGTGCTGCGTAATTCCTGCCTGCTCAGCTGCTTGATTATTGCCAGCTGAGCAGCATGATTCCTCACACCTGAGTTCCATGATTATTGCCTGCTGACTGTTTGATTCGTGCCTACTCAGCTCTTTGTTTATTGCCTCCAGAGGCACATGATCAGTGTATGATAGCAAACATGATCAGCGCATGATCAGTCACATGATCAGCGCCATTAAGTCACGTGATCACTACATGATAGTCATGTGATCAGTCCATGCTCAGTCACGGTATCAGTGCATGATCAGCCACGTGATCAGTGCATGATCTGTCACATGATTAGTGTATGATCATCCACGTGATCAGTGCATGGGCAGTCATGTGATCAGTGCATGATATAGACGTGATCAGTGCATGATCAGTCTCGTGATCAGTGCATGATAGCCACGTGATCAGTGCATGATCAGTCACCTGATGGGTGTATGATCATTCACGTGACCTGTACATGGTAGCTACATGATCATTGCATGATCAGCCACGTGAGTAGTGCATGATAGCCACGTGATCACTGCATGATCAGTCACGTGATCAGTGCATGATCAGTCATGTGACCAGTACATGGTAGCTGCGTGATCATGCATGATCAGCCACGTGATCAGTGCATGATAGCCACGTGATCAGTGCATGATCAGCCACGTGATCAGTGCATGATCAGTCACGTGATCAGTGCATGATCAGTCACGTGATCAGTGCATGATCAGCCACGTGATCAGTGCATGATCAATCACGTGATCAGTGCATGATCAGTCACGTGATCAGTGCATGGTAGCTACGTGATCAGTGCATGATCAGCCACGTGATCAGTGCATGATAGCCACGTGATCAGTGCATGATCAGCCACGTGATCAGTGCATGATCAGTCACGTGATCAGTGCATGATCAGTCACGTGATCAGTGCATGATCAGTCACGTGATCAGTGCATGATAGCCACGTGATCAGTGCATGATCAGTCACGTGATCAGTGCATGATCAGTCACGTGATCAGTGCATGATAGCTACGTGATCAGTGCATGATCAGCCACGTGATCAGTGCATGATAGCCACGTGATCAGTGCATGATCAGTCACGTGATCAGTGCATGATAGCTGCGTGATCAGTGCATGATCAGCCACGTGATCAGTGCATGATCAGCCACGTGATCAGTGCATGATAGCCACGTGATCAGTGCATGATCAGTCACGTGATCAGTGCATGATCAGTCACGTGACCAGTGCATGGTACCTACGTGATCAGTGCATGATCAGCCACGTGATCAGTGCATGATAGCCACGTGATCAGTGCATGATCAGTCACGTGATCAGTGCATGATCAGTCACGTGATCAGTGCATGATCAGCCACGTGATCAGTGCATGATCAGTCACGTGATCAGTGCATGATAGCCACGTGATCAGTGCATGATCAGTCACGTGATCGTGTGTGATCAGCCACGTGATCAGTGCATGATAGCCACGTGATCAGTGCATGATCAGCCACGTGATCAGTGCATGATAGCCACGTGATCAGTGCATGATCAGTCACGTGATCAGTGCATGATCAGCCACGTGATCAGTGCATGATCAGTCACGTGATCAGTGCATGATAGCCACGTGATCAGTGCATGATCAGCCACGTGATCAGTGCATGATCAGTCACGTGATCAGTGTATGATCAGCCACGTGATCAGTGCATGATAGCCACGTGATCAGTGCATGATCAGTCACGTGACAGTGTGTGATCAGCCACGTGATCAGTGCATGATCAGCCACGTGATCAGTGCATGATAGCCACGTGATCAGTGCATGATCAGTCACGTGATCAGTGCATGATCAGCCACGTGATCAGTGCATGATCAGACACGTGATCAGTGCATGATCAGCCACGTGATCAGTGCATGATATCCACGTGATCAGTGCATGATCAGTCACGTGATCAGTGCATGATCAGTCACGTGATCAGTGCATGATCAGCCACGTGATCAGTGCATGATCAGTCACGTGATCAGTGTATGATCAGCCACGTGATCAGTGCATGATCAGCCACGTGATCAGTGCATGATAGCCACGTGATCAGTGCATGATCAGTCACGTGATCAGTGCATGATCAGTCACGTGATCAGTGCATGATCAGCCACGTGATCAGTGCATGATCAGTCACGTGATCAGTACATGGTAGCTACGTGATCAGTGCATGATCAGCCACGTGATCAGTGCATGATAGCCACGTGATCAGTGCATGATCAGCCACGTGATCAGTGCATGATCAGTCACGTGATCAGTGCATGATCAGCCACGTGATCAGTGCATGACAGGCACGTGATCAGTATGATCAGCCACGTGATCAGTGCATGATAGCCACGTGATCAGTGCATGATCAGTCACGTGATCAGTGCATGATCAGTCACGTGATCAGTGCATGATCAGCCACGTGATCAGTGCATGATCAGCCACGTGATCAGTGCATGATCAATTACGTGATCAGTGCATGATCAGTCACGTGACCAGTACATGGTAGCTACGTGATCAGTGCATGATCAGCCACGTGATCAGTGCATGATAGCCACGTGATCAGTGCATGATCAGCCACGTGATCAGTGCATGATCAGTCACGTGATCAGTGCATGATCAGCCACGTGATCAGTGCATGATCAATTACGTGATCAGTGCATGATCAGTCACGTGACGTGTACATGGTAGCTACGTGATCATTGCATGATCAGTCACGTGATCAGTGCATGATAGCCACGTGATCAGTGCATGATCAGTCACGTGATCAGTGCATGATCAGTCACGTGATCAGTGCATGATCAGCCACGTGATCAGTGCATGATCAGCCACGTGATCAGTGCATGATCAGTCACGTGATCAGTGCATGATCAGTCACGTGATCAGTGCATGATCAGCCACGTGATCAGTGCATGATCAGTCATGTGATCAGTGCATGATAGCCCGTGATCAGTGCATGATCAGTCCCGTGATCAGTGCATGATCAGCCACGTGATCAGTGCATGATAGCCACGTGATCAGTGCATGATCAGCCACGTGATCAGTGCATGATCAGCCACGTGATCAGTGCATGACAGTTACGTGATCAGTGCATGATCAGTCACGTGATCAGTGCATGATAGCCACGTGATCAGTGCATGATCAGTCACGTGATCAGTGTATGATCAGCCACGTGAACAGTGCATGCTCAGTCACGTGATCAGGGCCTGCTGAGCTGCGTGATTACTGTCTGCTCATCTGCTTGACAATTGCCAGCTGAGCTGCACGATTCCTGCCTGTCATCTGCTTGACAATTGCCAGCTGTGCTGCATAATTCCTGCCTGCTCAGCTGCTTGATTATTGCCAGCTGAGCAGCATGATTCCTCACAGCTGAGTTCCATGATTATTGCCTGCTGACTGATTCGTGCCTACTCAGCTCTTTGTTCATTGCCTCCAGAGGCACATGATCAGTGTATGATAGCAAACATGATCAGTGCATGATCAGTCACATGATCAGTGCATGATAAGCCACGTGATCAGTGCATGATCAGTCACGTGATCAGTGCATGATCAGTCACGTGATCAGTGCATGATCAGCCACGTGATCAGTGCATGATCAGTCACGTGATCAGTGCATGATCACCACGTGATCAGTGCATGATAGCTACGTGATCAGTGCATGATCAGCCACGTGATCAGTGCATGATCAGTCACGTGATCAGTGCATGATCAGCCACGTGATCAGTGCATGATAGCCACGTGATCAGTGCATGATCAGTCACGTGATCAGTGCATGATCAGTCACGTGATCAGTGCATGATCAGTCATGTGATCAGTGCATGATCAGCCACGTGATCAGTGCATGATCAGCCACGTGATCAGTGCATGATAGCCACGTGATCAGTGCATGATCAGTCACGTGATCAGTGCATGATCAGTCACGTGATCAGTGCATGATCAGCCACGTGATCAGTGCATGATCAGCCACGTGATCAGTGCATGATCAATTACGTGATCAGTGCATGATCAGTCACGTGATCAGTGCATGGTAGCTACGTGATCAGTGCATGATCAGCCACGTGATCAGTGCATGATAGCCACGTGATCAGTGCATGATCAGTCACGTGATCAGTGCATGATCAGTCACGTGATCAGTGCATGATCAGCCACGTGATCAGTGCATGATCAGTCACGTGATCAGTGCATGATCAGCCACGTGATCAGTGCATGATCAGCCACGTGATCAGTGCATGATCAATTACGTGATCAGTGCATGATCAGTCACGTGATCAGTACATGGTAGCTACGTGATCAGTGCATGATCAGCCACGTGATCAGTGCATGATAGCCACGTGATCAGTGCATGATCAGTCACGTGATCAGTGCATGATCATCCACGTGATCAGTGCATGATCAGTCACGTGATCAGTGCATGATATAGACGTGATCAGTGCATGATCAGTCACGTGATCAGTGCATGATCAGCCACGTGATCAGTGCATGATAGCCAGTGATCAGTGCATGATAGCCAGTGATCAGTGCATGATCAGTCACGTGATCAGTGTGTGATCAGCCACGTGAACAGTGCATGATCAGCCACGTGATCAGTGCATGATCAGCCACGTGATCAGTGCATGATCAGTTACGTGAGCAGTGTATGATCAGCCACGTGATCAGTGCATGGTCAGACACGTGAACAGTGTATGATCAGCCACGTGATCAGTGCATGATATCCACGTGATCAGTGCATGATCAGTCACGTGATCAGTGTATGATCAGCCACGTGAACAGTGCATGCTCAGTCACGTGATCTGGGCCTGCTGAGCTGCGTGATTACTGTCTGCTCATCTGCTTGACAATTGCCAGCTGAGCTGCACGATTCCTGCCTGTCATCTGCTTGACAATTGCCAGCTGTGCTGCGTAATTCCTGCCTGCTCAGCTGCTTGATTATTGCCAGCTGAGCAGCATGATTCCTCACACCTGAGTTCCATGATTATTGCCTGCTGACTGTTTGATTCGTGCCTACTCAGCTCTTTGTTTATTGCCTCCAGAGGCACATGATCAGTGTATGATAGCAAACATGATCAGCGCATGATCAGTCACATGATCAGCGCCATTAAGTCACGTGATCACTACATGATAGTCATGTGATCAGTCCATGCTCAGTCACGGTATCAGTGCATGATCAGCCACGTGATCAGTGCATGATCTGTCACATGATTAGTGTATGATCATCCACGTGATCAGTGCATGGGCAGTCATGTGATCAGTGCATGATATAGACGTGATCAGTGCATGATCAGTCTCGTGATCAGTGCATGATAGCCACGTGATCAGTGCATGATCAGTCACCTGATGGGTGTATGATCATTCACGTGACCTGTACATGGTAGCTACATGATCATTGCATGATCAGCCACGTGAGTAGTGCATGATAGCCACGTGATCACTGCATGATCAGTCACGTGATCAGTGCATGATCAGTCATGTGACCAGTACATGGTAGCTGCGTGATCATGCATGATCAGCCACGTGATCAGTGCATGATCAGCCACGTGATCAGTGCATGATCAGCCACGTGATCAGTGCATGATCAGTCACGTGATCAGTGCATGATCAGTCACGTGATCAGTGCATGATCAGTCACGTGATCAGTGCATGATCAGCCACGTGATCAGTGCATGATCAATCACGTGATCAGTGCATGATCAGTCACGTGATCAGTGCATGATAGCTACGTGATCAGTGCATGATCAGCCACGTGATCAGTGCATGATAGCCACGTGATCAGTGCATGATCAGCCACGTGATCAGTGCATGATCAGTCACGTGATCAGTGCATGATCAGTCACGTGATCAGTGCATGATCAGTCACGTGATCAGTGCATGATAGCCACGTGATCAGTGCATGATCAGTCACGTGATCAGTGCATGATCAGTCACGTGATCAGTACATGGTAGCTACGTGATCAGTGCATGATCAGCCACGTGATCAGTGCATGATAGCCACGTGATCAGTGCATGATCAGTCACGTGATCAGTGCATGATCAGTCACGTGATCAGTGCATGGTAGCTGCGTGATCATGCATGATCAGCCACGTGATCAGTGCATGATCAGCCACGTGATCAGTGCATGATAGCCACGTGATCAGTGCATGATCAGTCACGTGATCAGTGCATGATCAGTCACGTGATCAGTGCATGGTACCTACGTGATCAGTGCATGATCAGCCACGTGATCAGTGCATGATAGCCACGTGATCAGTGCATGATCAGTCACGTGATCAGTGCATGATCAGTCACGTGATCAGTGCATGATCAGCCACGTGATCAGTGCATGATCAGTCACGTGATCAGTGCATGATAGCCACGTGATCAGTGCATGATCAGTCACGTGATAGTGTGTGATCAGCCACGTGATCAGTGCATGATATCCACGTGATCAGTGCATGATAGCCACGTGATCAGTGCATGATCAGCCACGTGATCAGTGCATGATCAGTCACGTGATCAGTGCATGATCAGCCACGTGATCAGTGCATGATCAGTCACGTGATCAGTGCATGATAGCCACGTGATCAGTGCATGATCAGCCACGTGATCAGTGCATGATCAGTCACGTGATCAGTGCATGATCAGCACGTGATCAGTGCATGATCAGTCACGTGATCAGTGCATGATCAGCCACGTGATCAGTGCATGATAGCCACGTGATCAGTGCATGATCAGTCACGTGATCAGTGCATGATCAGTCACGTGATCAGTGCATGATCAGCCACGTGATCAGTGCATGATCAGTCACGTGATCAGTGCATGATAGCTACGTGATCAGTGCATGATCAGCCACGTGATCAGTGCATGATAGCCACGTGATCAGTGCATGATAGCCACGTGATCAGTGCATGATCAGTCACGTGATCAGTGCATGATCAGCCACGTGATCAGTGCATGATCAGCCACGTGATCAGTATGATCAGCCACGTGATCAGTGCATGATAGCCACGTGATCAGTGCATGATCAGTCACGTGATCAGTGCATGATCAGTCACGTGATCAGTGCATGATCAGCCACGTGATCAGTGCATGATCAGCCACGTGATCAGTGCATGATCAATTACGTGATCAGTGCATGATCAGTCACGTGATCAGTGCATGATAGCTACGTGATCAGTGCATGATCAGCCACGTGATCAGTGCATGATAGCCACGTGATCAGTGCATGATCAGCCACGTGATCAGTGCATGATCAGTCACGTGATCAGTGCATGATCAGCCACGTGATCAGTGCATGATCAATTACGTGATCAGTGCATGATCAGTCACGTGACAGTACATGGTAGCTACGTGATCATTGCATGATCAGTCACGTGATCAGTGCATGATAGCCACGTGATCAGTGCATGATCAGTCACGTGATCAGTGCATGATCAGTCACGTGATCAGTGCATGATCAGCCACGTGATCAGTGCATGATCAGCCACGTGATCAGTGCATGATCAGTCACGTGATCAGTGCATGATCAGTCACGTGATCAGTGCATGATCAGCCACGTGATCAGTGCATGATCAGTCATGTGATCAGTGCATGATAGCCCGTGATCAGTGCATGATCAGTCCCGTGATCAGTGCATGATCAGCCACGTGATCAGTGCATGATAGCCACGTGATCAGTGCATGATCAGCCACGTGATCAGTGCATGATCAGCCACGTGATCAGTGCATGACAGTCACGTGATCAGTGCATGATCAGTCACGTGATCAGTGCATGATAGCCACGTGATCAGTGCATGATCAGTCACGTGATCAGTGTATGATCAGCCACGTGAACAGTGCATGCTCAGTCACGTGATCAGGGCCTGCTGAGCTGCGTGATTACTGTCTGCTCATCTGCTTGACAATTGCCAGCTGAGCTGCACGATTCCTGCCTGTCATCTGCTTGACAATTGCCAGCTGTGCTGCATAATTCCTGCCTGCTCATCTGTTGATTATTGCCAGCTGAGCAGCATGATTCCTCACAGCTGAGTTCCATGATTATTGCCTGCTGACTGATTCGTGCCTACTCAGCTCTTTGTTCATTGCCTCCAGAGGCACATGATCAGTGTATGATACCAAACATGATCAGCATGATCAGTCACATGATCAGTGCATGATAAGCCACGTGATCAGTGCATGATCAGTCACGTGATCAGTGCATGATCAGTCACGTGATCAGTGCATGATCAGCCACGTGATCAGTGCATGATCAGTCACGTGATCAGTGCATGATCAGTCACGTGATCAGTGCATGATAGCTACATGATCAGTGCATGATCAGCCACGTGATCAGTGCATGATCATTACGTGATCAGTGCATGATCAGCCACGTGATCAGTGCATGATAGCCACGTGATCAGTGCATGATCAGTCACGTGATCAGTGCATGATCAGTCACGTGATCAGTGCATGATCAGTCATGTGATCAGTGCATGATCAGCCACGTGATCAGTGCATGATCAGCCACGTGATCAGTGCATGATAGCCACGTGATCAGTGCATGATCAGTCACGTGATCAGTGCATGATCAGTCACGTGATCAGTGCATGATCAGCCACGTGATCAGTGCATGATCAGCCACGTGATCAGTGCATGATCAGTCACGTGATCAGTGCATGATCAGTCACGTGATCAGTGCATGGTAGCTACGTGATCAGTGCATGATCAGCCACGTGATCAGTGCATGATAGCCACGTGATCAGTGCATGATCAGTCACGTGATCAGTGCATGATCAGTCACGTGATCAGTGCATGATCAGCCACGTGATCAGTGCATGATCAGTCACGTGATCAGTGCATGATCAGCCACGTGATCAGTGCATGATCAGCCACGTGATCAGTGCATGATCAATTACGTGATCAGTGCATGATCAGTCACGTGACCAGTACATGGTAGCTACGTGATCAGTGCATGATCAGCCACGTGATCAGTGCATGATAGCCACGTGATCAGTGCATGATCAGTCACGTGATCAGTGCATGATCATCCACGTGATCAGTGCATGATCAGTCACGTGATCAGTGCATGATATAGACGTGATCAGTGCATGATCAGTCACGTGATCAGTGCATGATCAGCCACGTGATCAGTGCATGATAGCCAGTGATCAGTGCATGATAGCCAGTGATCAGTGCATGATCAGTCACGTGATCAGTGTGTGATCAGCCACGTGAACAGTGCATGATCAGCCACGTGATCAGTGCATGATCAGCCACGTGATCAGTGCATGATCAGTTACGTGAGCAGTGTATGATCAGCCACGTGATCAGTGCATGGTCAGACACGTGAACAGTGTATGATCAGCCACGTGATCAGTGCATGATAGCCACGTGATCAGTGCATGATCAGTCACGTGATCAGTGTATGATCAGCCACGTGAACAGTGCATGCTCAGTCACGTGATCTGGGCCTGCTGAGCTGCGTGATTACTGTCTGCTCATCTGCTTGACAATTGCCAGCTGAGCTGCACGATTCCTGCCTGTCATCTGCTTGACAATTGCCAGCTGTGCTGCGTAATTCCTGCCTGCTCAGCTGCTTGATTATTGCCAGCTGAGCAGCATGATTCCTCACACCTGAGTTCCATGATTATTGCCTGCTGACTGTTTGATTCGTGCCTACTCAGCTCTTTGTTTATTGCCTCCAGAGGCACATGATCAGTGTATGATAGCAAACATGATCAGCGCATGATCAGTCACATGATCAGCGCCATTAAGTCACGTGATCACTACATGATAGTCATGTGATCAGTCCATGCTCAGTCACGGTATCAGTGCATGATCAGCCACGTGATCAGTGCATGATCTGTCACATGATTAGTGTATGATCATCCACGTGATCAGTGCATGGGCAGTCATGTGATCAGTGCATGATATAGACGTGATCAGTGCATGATCAGTCTCGTGATCAGTGCATGATAGCCACGTGATCAGTGCATGATCAGTCACCTGATGGGTGTATGATCATTCACGTGACCTGTACATGGTAGCTACATGATCATTGCATGATCAGCCACGTGAGTAGTGCATGATAGCCACGTGATCACTGCATGATCAGTCACGTGATCAGTGCATGATCAGTCATGTGACCAGTACATGGTAGCTGCGTGATCATGCATGATCAGCCACGTGATCAGTGCATGATCAGCCACGTGATCAGTGCATGATCAGCCACGTGATCAGTGCATGATCAGTCACGTGATCAGTGCATGATCAGTCACGTGATCAGTGCATGATCAGTCACGTGATCAGTGCATGATCAGCCACGTGATCAGTGCATGATCAATTACGTGATCAGTGCATGATCAGTCACGTGATCAGTGCATGGTAGCTACGTGATCAGTGCATGATCAGCCACGTGATCAGTGCATGATAGCCACGTGATCAGTGCATGATCAGCCACGTGATCAGTGCATGATCAGTCACGTGATCAGTGCATGATCAGTCACGTGATCAGTGCATGATCAGTCACGTGATCAGTGCATGATAGCCACGTGATCAGTGCATGATCAGTCACGTGATCAGTGCATGATCAGTCACGTGATCAGTGCATGATAGCTACGTGATCAGTGCATGATCAGCCACGTGATCAGTGCATGATAGCCACGTGATCAGTGCATGATCAGTCACGTGATCAGTGCATGATCAGTCACGTGATCAGTGCATGATAGCCACGTGATCAGTGCATGATCAGCCACGTGATCAGTGCATGATCAGCCACGTGATCAGTGCATGATAGCCACGTGATCAGTGCATGATCAGTCACGTGATCAGTGCATGATCAGCCACGTGATCAGTGCATGATCAGTCACGTGATCAGTGCATGATAGCCACGTGATCAGTGCATGATCAGCCACGTGATCAGTGCATGATCAGTCACGTGATCAGTGCATGATCAGCCACGTGATCAGTGCATGATCAGCCACGTGATCAGTGCATGATCAGCCACGTGATCAGTGCATGATATCCATGTGATCAGTGCATGATCAGTCACGTGATCAGTGCATGATCAGTCACGTGATCAGTGCATGATCAGCCACGTGATCAGTGCATGATCAGTCACGTGATCAGTGCATGATAGCTACGTGATCAGTGCATGATCAGCCACGTGATCAGTGCATGATAGCCACGTGATCAGTGCATGATAGCCACGTGATCAGTGCATGATCAGTCACGTGATCAGTGCATGATCAGCCACGTGATCAGTGCATGACAGGCACGTGATCAGTATGATCAGCCACGTGATCAGTGCATGATAGCCACGTGATCAGTGCATGATCAGTCACGTGATCAGTGCATGATCAGTCACGTGATCAGTGCATGATCAGCCACGTGATCAGTGCATGATCAGCCACGTGATCAGTGCATGATCAATCACGTGATCAGTGCATGATCAGTCACGTGATCAGTGCATGGTAGCTACGTGATCAGTGCATGATCAGCCACGTGATCAGTGCATGATAGCCACGTGATCAGTGCATGATCAGCCACGTGATCAGTGCATGATCAGTCACGTGATCAGTGCATGATCAGCCACGTGATCAGTGCATGATCAATTACGTGATCAGTGCATGATCAGTCACGTGACAGTACATGGTAGCTACGTGATCATTGCATGATCAGTCACGTGATCAGTGCATGATAGCCACGTGATCAGTGCATGATCAGTCACGTGATCAGTGCATGATCAGTCACGTGATCAGTGCATGATCAGCCACGTGATCAGTGCATGATCAGCCACGTGATCAGTGCATGATCAGTCACGTGATCAGTGCATGATCAGTCACGTGATCAGTGCATGATCAGCCACGTGATCAGTGCATGTGAGTCATGTGATCAGTGCATGATAGCCCGTGATCAGTGCATGATCAGTCCCGTGATCAGTGCATGATCAGCCACGTGATCAGTGCATGATAGCCACGTGATCAGTGCATGATCAGCCACGTGATCAGTGCATGATCAGCCACGTGATCAGTGCATGACAATCACGTGATCAGTGCATGATCAGTCACGTGATCAGTGCATGATAGCCACGTGATCAGTGCATGATCAGTCACGTGATCAGTGTATGATCAGCCACGTGAACAGTGCATGCTCAGTCACGTGATCAGGGCCTGCTGAGCTGCGTGATTACTGTCTGCTCATCTGCTTGACAATTGCCAGCTGAGCTGCACGATTCCTGCCTGTCATCTGCTTGACAATTGCCAGCTGTGCTGCATAATTCCTGCCTGCTCAGCTGTTGATTATTGCCAGCTGAGCAGCATGATTCCTCACAGCTGAGTTCCATGATTATTGCCTGCTGACTGATTCGTGCCTACTCAGCTCTTTGTTCATTGCCTCCAGAGGCACATGATCAGTGTATGATAGCAAACATGATCAGCACATGATCAGTCACATGATCAATGCATGATAAGCCACGTGATCAGTGCATGATCAGTCACGTGATCAGTGCATGATCAGTCACGTGATCAGTGCATGATCAGCCACGTGATCAGTGCATGATCAATCACGTGATCAGTGCATGATCAGTCACGTGATCAGTGCATGGTAGCTACGTGATCAGTGCATGATCAGCCACGTGATCAGTGCATGATCATTACGTGATCAGTGCATGATCAGCCACGTGATCAGTGCATGATAGCCACGTGATCAGTGCATGATCAGTCACGTGATCAGTGCATGATCAGTCACGTGATCAGTGCATGATCAGTCATGTGATCAGTGCATGATCAGCCACGTGATCAGTGCATGATCAGCCACGTGATCAGTGCATGATAGCCACGTGATCAGTGCATGATCAGTCACGTGATCAGTGCATGATCAGTCACGTGATCAGTGCATGATCAGCCACGTGATCAGTGCATGATCAGCCACGTGATCAGTGCATGATCAATTACGTGATCAGTGCATGATCAGTCACGTGATCAGTGCATGGTAGCCACGTGATCAGTGCATGATCAGCCACATGATCAGTGCATGATAGCCACGTGATCAGTGCATGATCAGTCACGTGATCAGTGCATGATCAGTCACGTGATCAGTGCATGATCAGCCACGTGATCAGTGCATGATCAGTCACGTGATCAGTGCATGATCAGCCACGTGATCAGTGCATGATCAGCCACGTGATCAGTGCATGATCAATTACGTGATCAGTGCATGATCAGTCACGTGATCAGTACATGGTAGCTACGTGATCAGTGCATGATCAGCCACGTGATCAGTGCATGATAGCCACGTGATCAGTGCATGATCAGTCACGTGATCAGTGCATGATCATCCACGTGATCAGTGCATGATCAGTCACGTGATCAGTGCATGATATAGACGTGATCAGTGCATGATCAGTCACGTGATCAGTGCATGATCAGCCACGTGATCAGTGCATGATAGCCAGTGATCAGTGCATGATAGCCAGTGATCAGTGCATGATCAGTCACGTGATCAGTGTGTGATCAGCCACGTGAACAGTGCATGATCAGCCACGTGATCAGTGCATGATCAGCCACGTGATCAGTGCATGATCAGTTACGTGAGCAGTGTATGATCAGCCACGTGATCAGTGCATGGTCAGACACGTGAACAGTGTATGATCAGCCACGTGATCAGTGCATGATAGCCACGTGATCAGTGCATGATCAGTCACGTGATCAGTGTATGATCAGCCACGTGAACAGTGCATGCTCAGTCACGTGATCTGGGCCTGCTGAGCTGCGTGATTACTGTCTGCTCATCTGCTTGACAATTGCCAGCTGAGCTGCACGATTCCTGCCTGTCATCTGCTTGACAATTGCCAGCTGTGCTGCGTAATTCCTGCCTGCTCAGCTGCTTGATTATTGCCAGCTGAGCAGCATGATTCCTCACACCTGAGTTCCATGATTATTGCCTGCTGACTGTTTGATTCGTGCCTACTCAGCTCTTTGTTTATTGCCTCCAGAGGCACATGATCAGTGTATGATAGCAAACATGATCAGCGCATGATCAGTCACATGATCAGCGCCATTAAGTCACGTGATCACTACATGATAGTCATGTGATCAGTCCATGCTCAGTCACGGTATCAGTGCATGATCAGCCACGTGATCAGTGCATGATCTGTCACATGATTAGTGTATGATCATCCACGTGATCAGTGCATGGGCAGTCATGTGATCAGTGCATGATATAGACGTGATCAGTGCATGATCAGTCTCGTGATCAGTGCATGATAGCCACGTGATCAGTGCATGATCAGTCACCTGATGGGTGTATGATCATTCACGTGACCTGTACATGGTAGCTACATGATCATTGCATGATCAGCCACGTGAGTAGTGCATGATAGCCACGTGATCACTGCATGATCAGTCACGTGATCAGTGCATGATCAGTCATGTGACCAGTACATGGTAGCTGCGTGATCATGCATGATCAGCCACGTGATCAGTGCATGATCAGCCACGTGATCAGTGCATGATCAGCCACGTGATCAGTGCATGATCAGTCACGTGATCAGTGCATGATCAGTCACGTGATCAGTGCATGATCAGTCACGTGATCAGTGCATGATCAGCCACGTGATCAGTGCATGATCAATCACGTGATCAGTGCATGATCAGTCACGTGATCAGTGCATGATAGCTTCGTGATCAGTGCATGATCAGCCACGTGATCAGTGCATGATAGCCACGTGATCAGTGCATGATCAGCCACGTGATCAGTGCATGATCAGTCACGTGATCAGTGCATGATCAGTCACGTGATCAGTGCATGATCAGTCACGTGATCAGTGCATGATAGCCACGTGATCAGTGCATGATCAGTCACGTGATCAGTGCATGATCAGTCACGTGATCAGTGCATGGTAGCTACGTGATCAGTGCATGATCAGCCACGTGATCAGTGCATGATAGCCACGTGATCAGTGCATGATCAGTCACGTGATCAGTGCATGATCAGTCACGTGATCAGTGCATGGTAGCTGCGTGATCATGCATGATCAGCCACGTGATCAGTGCATGATCAGCCACGTGATCAGTGCATGATAGCCACGTGATCAGTGCATGATCAGTCACGTGATCGTGCATGATCAGTGACGTGACAGTGCATGGTACCTACGTGATCAGTGCATGATCAGCCAC
The DNA here is from genome assembly GCF_032452875.1 of Bos javanicus. Taxonomy (NCBI): domain Eukaryota; kingdom Metazoa; phylum Chordata; class Mammalia; order Artiodactyla; family Bovidae; genus Bos; species Bos javanicus. The sequence continues at coordinate 90,600 of NW_026894340.1, read as the reverse complement.
GTGATCAGTGCATGATAGCCACGTGATCAGTGCATGATCAGTCACGTGATCAGTGCATGATCAGTCACGTGATCAGTGCATGATCAGCCACGTGATCAGTGCATGATCAGCCACGTGATCAGTGCATGATAGCCACGTGATCAGTGCATGATCAGTCACGTGATAGTGTGTGATCAGCCACGTGATCAGTGCATGATAGCCACGTGATCAGTGCATGATAGCCACGTGATCAGTGCATGATAGCCACGTGATCAGTGCATGATCAGTCACGTGATCAGTGCATGATCAGCCACGTGATCAGTGCATGATCAGTCACGTGATCAGTGCATGATAGCTACGTGATCAGTGCATGATCAGCCACGTGATCAGTGCATGATCAGTCACGTGATCAGTGTATGATCAGCCACGTGATCAGTGCATGATAGCCACGTGATCAGTGCATGATCAGTCACGTGACAGTGTGTGATCAGCCACGTGATCAGTGCATGATCAGCCACGTGATCAGTGCATGATAGCCACGTGATCAGTGCATGATCAGTCACGTGATCAGTGCATGATCAGCCACGTGATCAGTGCATGATCAGACACGTGATCAGTGCATGATCAGCCACGTGATCAGTGCATGATATCCATGTGATCAGTGCATGATCAGTCACGTGATCAGTGCATGATCAGTCACGTGATCAGTGCATGATCAGCCACGTGATCAGTGCATGATCAGTCACGTGATCAGTGTATGATCAGCCACGTGATCAGTGCATGATCAGCCACGTGATCAGTGCATGATATCCATGTGATCAGTGCATGATCAGTCACGTGATCAGTGCATGATCAGTCACGTGATCAGTGCATGATCAGCCACGTGATCAGTGCATGATCAGTCACGTGACCAGTGCATGGTAGCTACGTGATCAGTGCATGATCAGCCACGTGATCAGTGCATGATAGCCACGTGATCAGTGCATGATAGCCACGTGATCAGTGCATGATCAGTCACGTGATCAGTGCATGATCAGCCACGTGATCAGTGCATGACAGGCACGTGATCAGTATGATCAGCCACGTGATCAGTGCATGATAGCCACGTGATCAGTGCATGATCAGTCACGTGATCAGTGCATGATCAGTCACGTGATCAGTGCATGATCAGCCACGTGATCAGTGCATGATCAGCCACGTGATCAGTGCATGATCAATTACGTGATCAGTGCATGATCAGTCACGTGACCAGTACATGGTAGCTACGTGATCATTGCATGATCAGCCACGTGATCAGTGCATGATAGCCACGTGATCAGTGCATGATCAGCCACGTGATCAGTGCATGATCAGTCACGTGATCAGTGCATGATCAGCCACGTGATCAGTGCATGATCAATTACGTGATCAGTGCATGATCAGTCACGTGACGTGTACATGGTAGCTACGTGATCATTGCATGATCAGTCACGTGATCAGTGCATGATAGCCACGTGATCAGTGCATGATCAGTCACGTGATCAGTGCATGATCAGTCACGTGATCAGTGCATGATCAGCCACGTGATCAGTGCATGATCAGCCACGTGATCAGTGCATGATCAGTCACGTGATCAGTGCATGATCAGTCACGTGATCAGTGCATGATCAGCCACGTGATCAGTGCATGTCAGTCATGTGACAGTGCATGATAGCCCGTGATCAGTGCATGATCAGTCCCGTGATCAGTGCATGATCAGCCACGTGATCAGTGCATGATAGCCACGTGATCAGTGCATGATCAGCCACGTGATCAGTGCATGATCAGCCACGTGATCAGTGCATGACAATTACGTGATCAGTGCATGATCAATCACGTGATCAGTGCATGATAGCCACGTGATCAGTGCATGATCATTCACGTGATCAGTGTGTGATCAGCCACGTGAACAGTGCATGCTCAGTCACGTGATCAGGGCCTGCTGAGCTGCGTGATTACTGTCTGCTCATCTGCTTGACAATTGCCAGCTGAGCTGCACGATTCCTGCCTGTCATCTGCTTGACAATTGCCAGCTGTGCTGCATAATTCCTGCCTGCTCATCTGCTTGATTATTGCCAGCTGAGCAGCATGATTCCTCACAGCTGAGTTCCATGATTATTGCCTGCTGACTGATTCGTGCCTACTCAGCTCTTTGTTCATTGCCTCCAGAGGCACATGATCAGTGTATGACACCAAACATGATCAGCACATGATCAGTCACATGATCAATGCATGATAAGCCACGTGATCAGTGCATGATCAGTCACGTGATCAGTGCATGATCAGTCACGTGATCAGTGCATGATCAGCCACGTGATCAGTGCATGATCAGTCACGTGATCAGTGCATGATCAGTCACGTGATCAGTGCATGGTAGCTACGTGATCAGTGCATGATCAGCCACGTGATCAGTGCATGATCAGTCACGTGATCAGTGCATGATCAGCCACGTGATCAGTGCATGATAGCCACGTGATCAGTGCATGATCAGTCACGTGATCAGTGCATGATCAGTCACGTGATCAGTGCATGATCAGTCACGTGATCAGTGCATGATCAGCCACGTGATCAGTGCATGATCAGCCACGTGATCAGTGCATGATAGCCACGTGATCAGTGCATGATCAGTCACGTGATCAGTGCATGATCAGTCACGTGATCAGTGCATGATCAGCCACGTGATCAGTGCATGATCAGCCACGTGATCAGTGCATGATCAATTACGTGATCAGTGCATGATCAGTCACGTGATCAGTGCATGGTAGCTACGTGATCATTGCATGATCAGCCACGTGATCAGTGCATGATAGCCACGTGATCAGTGCATGATCAGTCACGTGATCAGTGCATGATCAGTCACGTGATCAGTGCATGATCAGCCACGTGATCAGTGCATGATCAGTCACGTGATCAGTGCATGATCAGCCACGTGATCAGTGCATGATCAGCCACGTGATCAGTGCATGATCAATTACGTGATCAGTGCATGATCAGTCACGTGACCAGTACATGTTAGTTGCGTGATCAGTGTATGATCAGCCACGTGATCAGTGCATGATAGCCACGTGATCAGTGCATGATCTGTCACATGATCAGTGTATGATCATCCGGGTGATCAGTGCATGGGCAGTCATGTGATCAGTGCATGATATAGACGTGATCAGTGCATGATCAGTCTCGTGATCAGTGTATGATCAACCACGTGATCAGTGCACGATAGCCAGTTATGAGTGCACGATAGCCAGATGATCAGTGCATTATCAGTCACGTGATCAGTGTTTGATGAGCCAAGTAAAAAGTGCATGATAGCCAACTGATCAGTGTATGATCAGCCACGTGATCAGTGCATGATCACTTACGTGAGCAGTGTATGATCAGCCACGTGATCAGTGCATGGTCAGACACGTGAACAGTGTACGATCAGCCACGTGATCAGTGCATGATAGCCACGTGATCAGTGCATTATCAGTTACGTGAGCAGTGTATGATCAGCCACGTGAACAGTGCATGCTCAGTCACCTGATCTGGGCCTGCTGAGCTGCGTGATTACTGTCTGCTCATCTGCTTGACAATTGCCAGCTGAGCTGCACGATTCCTGCCTGTCATCTGCTTGACAATTGTCAGCTGTGCTGCGTAATTCCTGCCTGCTCAGCTGCTTGATTATTGCCAGCTGAGCAGCATGATTCCTCACACCTGAGTTCCATGATTACTGCCTGCTGACTGTTTGATTCATGCCTACTCAGCTCTTTGTTTATTGCCTCCAGAGGCACATGATCAGTGTATGATAGCAAACATGATCAGCGCATGATCAGTCACATGATCAGCGCCATTAAGTCACGTGATCACTACATGATAGTCATGTGATCAGTCCATGCTCAGTCACGGTATCAGTGCATGATCAGCCACGTGATCAGTGCATGATCTGTCACATGATTAGTGTATGATCATTCACGTGATCAGTGCATGGGCAGTCATGTGATCAGTGCATGATATAGACGTGATCAGTGCATGATCAGTCTCGTGGTCAGTGCATGATAGCCACGTGATCAGTTCATGATCAGTCACCTGATGGGTGTTTGATCATTCACGTGACCTGTACATGGTAGCTACATGATCATTGCATGATCAGCCACGTGAGTAGTGCATGATAGCCACGTGATCACAGCATGATCAGTCACGTGATCAGTGCATGATCAGTCATGTGACCAGTACATGGTAGCTGCGTGATCATCGCATGATCAGCCACGTGATCAGTGTATGTCCAGCCAAGTGATCAGTGCATGATAGCCACGTGATCAGTGCATGATCAGTCACGTGATCAGTGCATGATCAGTCACGTGATCAGTGCATGATCAGTCACGTGATCAGTGCATGATCAGCCACATGATCAGTGCATGATCAATTACGTGATCAGTGCATGATCAGTCACGTGACCAGTACATGGTAGCTTCTTGATCATTGCCTGATCAGCCACGTGACTAGTGCATGATAGCCACGTGATCAGTGCATGATCAGCCATGTGATCAGTGACTGATCAGTCACGTGATCAGTACATGATCAGTCATGTGAACAGTGCATGATCAGTCTCGTGATCAGTGCATGATAGCCACGTGATCAGTGCATGATCAGTCACCTGATGGGTGTATGATCATTCACGTGACCTGTACATGGTAGCTATATGATCATTGCATGATCAGCCACGTGAGTAGTGCATGATAGCCATGTGATCACTGCATGATCAGTCACGTGATCAGTGCATGATCAGTCATGTGACCAGTAAATGGTAGCTGCGTGATCATCGCATGATCAGCCACGTGATCAGTGTATGTCCAGCCAAGTGTTCAGTGCATGATAGCCACGTGATCAGTGCATGATCCGTCACCTGATGTGTATGATCAGTGACCTGACCGTACATAGTACCTGCATGATCATTGCATGATCAGCCACCTGAGTAGTGCACGATAGCCATGTGATCATTGCATGATCAGTCACGTGATCAGTGCATGATTATTCACGTGTTCAGTGCATGATCAGCCACGTGATCGTTGCATGATCAATTACGTGATCAGTGCATGATAGCCACGTGATCAGTGCATGATCAGTCATGTGATACGTGTGTGATCAGCCACGTGATCAGTGCATGATATCCACGTGATCAGTGAATGATAGCCACGTGATTAGTGCATGATAGCCACGTGATCAGTGCATGATCAGTCACGTGATTCGTGTGTGATCAGCCACGTGATCAGTGCATGATCAGTCACGTGACCAGTACATGGTAGCTACGGGATCATTGCATGATCAGCCACGTGATGTGTGCATGATCAGTTACGTGAGCAGAGTATGATCAGCCACGTGATCAGTGCATGAGAGCCACGTGATCAGTGCATGATCTTTCACGTGACAGGTGTGTGGTAAGCCACGTGAACAGTGCATGTTCAGCCACGTGATCAATGCATGAAATCCACGTGATCAGTGCATGATCAGTTACGTGAACAGTGTATGATCAGCAACGTGAGCAGTGCATGGTCAGACACGTGAACACTGAATGATCAAACACATGATCAGTGCATGATATCCATGTCATCAGTGCATGATGAGTCTCGTGAACAGTGCATGATCAGTCACGTGATCAGTGCATAATCAGCCACGTGATCAGTGCATGATCAGTCACGTGACCAGTATATGGTAGCTAGGTGATCATTGCCTGATCAGCCATGTGATCTGTGCATGATAGCCACGTGATCACTGCATGATAGCCACGTGATCAGTGCATGATCAGTCACGTGATCAGTGCATGATCAGCCACGTGATCAGTGCATGACGAGGCACGTGATCAGTATGGCCAGCCAAGTGATCAGTGCATGATAGCCACGTGATCAGTGCATGGTCAGTCACGTGATCAGTGCATGATCAGTCACGTGATCAGTGTATGATCAGCCGCGTGATCAGTGCATGATCAGCCACATGACCAGGGCATGATCAATTACGTGATCAGTGCATGATCAGTCACGTGACCAGTACATGGTAGCTACGTGATCATTGCATGATCAGCCACGTGAGCAGTGCATGATAGGCACGTGATCAGTGCATGATCAGCCACGTGATCAGTGGATAATCAGTCACGTGATCAGTGCATGATCAGCCACGTGATCAGTGCATGATCAATTACGTGATCAGTGCATGATCATTCACTTGACGAATACATTGTAGCTACGTGATAATTGCATGAACAGTCGCGTGAGCAGTGCATGATAGCCACGAGATCAGTGGATGATCAGTCATGTGATCAGTGCATGATCAGTCACGTGATCAGTGTATGATCAGCCACGTGATCAGTGCATGATCGCCACGTGATCGGTGGATGATCAGTCATGTGATCAGTGCATGGTCAGTCACCTGATCAGTGCATGATCATCCACGTGATCAGTGCATGTGGAGTCATGTGATCAGTGCATGATAGCGCCGTGATCAGTTCATGATCAGTCCCGTGATGAGTGTATGATTAGCCAAGTGATCAGTGCAAGATAGCTACGTGATCAGTGCATGATCAGCCACGTGATCAGTGCATGATAGCCACGTGAGCAGTGCACACAATTACGTGATCAGTGCATGTGCAATCATGTGATCAGTGCATGAGAGCCACGTGTTCAGTGCATGATTATTCACGTGATAGGTGTGTGAATAGCCACGTGAACAGTGCATGCTCAGTCACGTGATAAGGGCCTGCTGAGCTGCGTGATTACTGTCTGCTCATCTGCTTGACAATTGCCAGCTGAGCTGTACGATTCCTGCCTGTCATCTCCTTGACAATTGCCACCTGTGCTGCATAATTCCTGCCTGCTCATCAACTTGATTATTGCCAGCTGAGCAGCATGATTTATCAAAGCTGAGTTCCATGATTATAGCCTGCTGACTGATTCCTGCCTACTCAGCTCTTTGTTCATTGCCTGCAGATGCACATGATCAGTGTGTGACACCAAACATGATCAGCACATGATCAGTCACATGATCAATACATGATAAGCCAGGTGATCAGTGCATGATCACTCACGTGATCAGTGCATGGTCAGTCACGTGTTCAGTGCATGATCTGCCACGTGATCAGTGCATGATCAATTACGTGATCAGTGAATGGTCACTCACGGGACCAGTACATGGTAGCTACATGATCATTGCATGATCAGCCACGTGATCAGTGCATGATCCATTACGTGATCAGTGCATGAAGAGCCACGTGAGCAGTGCATGATAGCCACTTGATCAGGGCATGATCAGTTACGGGAGCAGTGTATGATCAGCCACGTGATCAGTGCATGGTCAGACACGTGAACAGTGTATGATCAGACACGTGATCAGTGCATGATATCCAAGTGATCAGTGCATGATCAATCACGTGATCAGTGTATGATCAGCCACGTGAACAGTGCATGCTCAGTCACGTGATCAGGGCCTGCTGAGCTGCGTGATTACTGTCTGCTCATCTGCTTGACAATTGCCAGCTGGGTCAGACACGTGAACAGTGTATGATCAGCCACGTGATCAGTGCTGATTTCCATGATTTTTGCCTGCTGACTGTTTGATTCGTGCCTACTCAGCTCTTTGTTTATTGCCTCCAGAGGCACATGATCAGTGTATGATAGCAAACATGCTCAGCGCATGATCATTCACATGGTCAGCGCCATTAAGTCACGTGATCACTACATGATAGTTATGTGATCAGTCCATGCTCAGTCACGGTATCAGTGCATGATCAGACACGAGATCAGTTCATGATCAGTCACGTGATCAGTGCATGATCAGCCACGTGATCAGTGCATGACCAGGCACGTGATCAGTGTATGTCCAGCCAAGTTATCAGTGCATGATAGCCACGTGATCAGTGCATGATCAGTCATGTGATCAGTGTATGATCAGCCACGTGATCAGTGCATGATCAGCCACATGATCAGTGCATGATCAGCCATGTGATCAGTGCATGATCAGTCACGTGATCAGTGCATGGTCAGTCCCGTGATCAGTGCATGATCATCCACGTGATCAGTGCATGTGGTGTCATGTAGTCAATGCATGATAGCGCCGTGATCAGTGCACGATCTGTTCCGTGATGAGTGTATGATCAGCCAAGTGATCAGTGCAAGATAGCTATGTGATCAGTGCATGATCAGTCACATGATCAGTGCATGATCAGTCACGTGATAGGTGTGTGATCAGCCATGTGAACAGTGAATGCTCAGGCACGTGATCAGGGCCTGCTGAGCTGCGTGATTACTGTCTGCTCATCTGCTTTACAATTTCCAGCTGAGCTGCACGATCCTGCCTGTCATCTCCTTGACAATTGCCACCTGTGCTGCGTAATTCCTGCCTGCTCATCTACTTGATTATTGCCAGCTGAGCAGCATGATTTCTCAGAGGTGAGTTCCATGATTATAGCCTGCTGACTGATTCCTGCCTACTCAGCTCTATGCTCATTGCCTCCAGAGGCACATGATCAGTGTGTGACACCAAACATGATCAGCACATGATCAGTCACATGATCAATGCATGATAAGCCAGGTGATCAGTGCATGATCAATTATGTGATCAGTGCATGATCAGTCATGTGACCAGTACATGGTAGCTGCGTGATCATTGCATGATCAGCCACGTGAGCAGTGCATGATAGCCACATGATCAGTGCATGATAGCCACGTGATCAGTGCATGAACAATCACGTGATCTGTGCATGATCAGTCACGTGACTGTGCATGATCAGTCACGTGATCAGTGCATGATCAATTACCTGATCAGTGCATGATCAGTCACGTGACCAGTGCATGGTAGCTACGTGATCATTGCATGATCAGCCACGTGATCAGTGCATGATAGCCACGTGATCAGTGCATGATATCCACGTGATCATTGCAGGATAGCCACGTGATCACTTCATGATTAGTCAAGTGATCTGTACATGATCAGTCAGCTGATACGTGTGTGATCAGCCACCGGATCAGTGCGTGATGAGCCATGTGATCAGTGCAGGATCAATTACGTAATCAGTGCATGATCAGTCAGGTGACCAGTACATGGTAGCTACGTGATCATTGCGTGATCAGCCACGTGATCAGTGCATGATAGCCACGTGATCAGTGCATGATCAGTCATGTGATACGTGTGTGATCAGCCACGTGATCAGTGCATTATATCCACGTGATCAGTGCATGATAGCCAAGTGATCAGTGCATGAGAGCCACGTGATCAGTGCATGATCAGTCACCTGATGGTTGTATGATCAGTCACGTGATCAGTACATGGTAGCTACATGATCATTGCATGATCAGCCACGTGATTAGTGCATGATAGCCAGGTGATCAGTGCATAATCAGTCACGTGATCAGTGCATGATCAGTCATGTAATCTGTGCATGACCAGGCAAGTGATCAGTGTATGACCAGCCAAGTGATCAGTGCATGACAGCCAAGTGATCAGTGCATGATCAGTCACATGATCAGTGCATGATCAGTCACGGAATCAGTGTATGATCAGCCACGTGATCAGTGCATGATCAGCCACATGATCACTGCATGATCAATTACGTCATCAGTGCATGATCAGTCATGTGACCAGTACATGGTATCTAGGTGATCATTGCATGATCAGCCACGTGAGCCGTGCATGATAGCCACGAGATCAGTGCATGATCAGTCACGTGATCAGTGCATGATCAGTCAGGTGAACAGTGCATGATAAGTCACCTGATCAGTGCATGATCTATTACGTTATCAGTGCACGATCACTCAAGTGACTAGTACATGGTAGCTACATGATCATTGCATGATCAGCCACGTGAGCAGTGCATGATAGCCACGTGATGATTGCATGATCAGTTTCAGGAGCAGAGTATGATCAGCCACTTATCAGTGCATGATAGCCACGTGATCACTGCATGATCTGTCACATGATCAGTGTATGATCATCCACGTGATCAGTGCATGGGCAGTCATGTGATCAGTGCATGATATAGAAGTGATCAGTGCATGATCAGTCTTGTGATCAGTGTATGATCACTCTCGTGATCAGTGAATGATCAACCACGTGATCAGTGCACGATAGCCAGGTAATGAGTGCAGGATACCAGATGATCAGTGCATGATCAGTCACGTGATCAGTGTATGATCATCCACGTGATCAGTGCATGTGGAGTCATTTAGTCAATGCATGAGAGCGCGGTGATCAGTGCATGATCAGTCCCGAAATGAGTGTATGATCAGCCAAGGGATCAGTGCAAGATAGCTACGTGATCAGTGCATGATCAGTCACATGATCAGTGCATGATCAGCCACTTCATCAGTGCATGATAGCCACGTCATCAGTGCATACAATTACGTGATCAGTGCATGCGCAATCAGGTGATCAGTGCATGAGAGCCACGTGATCAGTGCATGATCATTCACGTGATAGGTGTGTGATCAGCCACGTGATCAGTGCATGGTCAGACACGTGATCGGTGTATGATCAGCCACGTGATCAGTGCATGATATCCAAGTGATCAGTGCATGATCATCACGTGATCAGTGTATGATCAGCCAGGTGAATAGTGCATGCTCAGTCACGTGATAAGGGCCTGCTGAGCTGTGTGATTCCTGTCTGCTCATCTGCTTGAAAATTGCCAGCTGACCTGCATGATTCCTGCCTGTCATCTGCTTGACAATTGCCAGCTGTGCTGCATAATTCCTGCCTGCTCAGCTGCTTGATTATTGCCAGCTGAGCAGCATGATTTCTCACACCTGAGTTCCATGATTATTGCCTGCTGACTGTTTGATTCGTGCCTACTCAGCTCTTTGTTTATTGCCTCCAGAGGCACATGATCAGTGTATGATAGCAAACATGCTCAGCGCATGATCAGTCACATGGTCAGCGCCATTAAGTCACGTGATCACTACATGATAGTCATGTGACCAGTCCATGCTCAGTCATGGTATCAGTGCATGATCAGACACGTGATCAGTGCATGATAGCCACGTGATCACTGCATGATAGCCACGTGATCAGTGCATGATCAGCCAGGTGATGAGTTCATGATAGCTATGTGATCAGTTCATGATTTGTCACGTGATCTGTGCATGACCAGGCAGGTGATCAGTGTATGATCAGCGACGTGATCAGTGCATGATCCGTCACCTAATGGGTGTATGATCAGTCACCGGACCGGTACATGGTAGCTACATGATCATTGCATGTTCAGCCACGTGAGTAGTGCATGATAGCCACGTGATCAGTGCAAGATAGCTACGTGATCAGTGCATGATCAGCCATGTCATCAGTGCATGATAGCCACGTGAGCAGTGCATACAATTACGTGATCAGTGCATGCGTAATCACGTGATCAGTGCATGAGAGCCATGTAATCAGTGCATGATCATTCATGTGTTAGGTGTGTGATCTGCGACTTGAACAGTGCATGCTCAGTCACGTGATCAGGGCCTGCTGAGCTGTGTGATTACTGTCTGCTCATCTGCTTGACAAATAACAGCTGAGCTGTACGATTCCTGCCTGTCATCTTCTTAACAATTGCCACCTGTGCTGCATAATTCCTGCTTGCTCATCTACTTGATTATTGCCAGCTGAGCAGCATGATTTCTCAAAGCTGAGTTCCATGATTATATCCTGCTGACTGATTCCTGCCTACTCAGCTCATTGTTCATTGCCTCCAGATGCACATGATCAGTGTGTGACACCAAACATGATCAGCACATGATCAGTCACATAATCAATGCATGATAAGCCAGGTGATCAGTGCTTGATCAATTACGTGATCAGTGCATGATCAGTCATGTGACCAGTACATGGTGGCTGCGTGATCAGTGCATGATCAGCCACGTGAGCAGTGCATGATAGCCACGTGATCAGTGCATGATCAGTCACGTGATCAGTGCATGATCAGTCACGTGTTCAGTGCATGATCAGCCACGTGATCAGTGCACGATCAAATACGTGATCAGTGCATGATCACTCATGGGACCAGTATATGGTAGGTACGTGATCATTGCATGATCAGCCACGTGATCAGTGCATGGTCAGACACGTGAATAATGTATGATTAGCCACGTGATCAGTGCATGATATCCAAGTGATCAGTGCTTGTACAATCACATGATCAGTGTATGATCAGCCAGGTGAACAGTGCATGCTCAGTCACGTGATCAGGGCCTGCTGAGCTGCGTGATTACTGTCTGCTCATCTGCTTGACAATTGCCAGCTGAGCTGCATGATTCCTGCCTGTCATCCGCTTGACAATTGCCAGCTGCTGTGTAATTCCTGCCTGCTCAGCTGCTTGATTATTGCCAGCTGAGCAGCATGATTCCTCACAGCTGAGATCCATGATTTTTGCCTGCTGACTGTTTGATTCGTGCCTACTCAGCTCTTTGTTTATTGCCTCCAGAGGCACATGATCAGTGTATGAAAGCAAACATGATCAGCGCATGATCAGTCACATGATCAGTGCCATTAAGTCACGTGATCACTACATGATAGTCATGTGATCAGTCCATGCTCAGTCACGGTATCAGTGCATGATCAGCCACGTGATCAGTGCATGATAGCCACGTGATCAGTGCATGATCAGCCAGGTGATCAGTGAATGATTGCTACGTGATCAGTTCATGATTAGTCACGTGATCTGTGCATGACCAGGCAGGTGATCAGTGTATGATCAGCCACGTGAACAGTGCATGATAGCCACGTGATCAGTGCATGATTAGTCACCTAATGGATGTATGATCAGTCACGTGACCGGTACATGGTAGCTACATGATCATTGCATGATCAGCCACGTGAGTAGTGTATGAGAGCCACGTGATCAGTGCATGATCAGTGACGTGATCAGCGCATGATCAGTCATGTAATCTGTGCATGACCAGGCACGTGATCAGTGTATGACCAGCCATGTGATCAGTGCATGATAGCCACGTGATCAGTGCATGATAAGTCACGTGATCAGTGCATGATCAGTCAAGTGATCAGTGCAGGATCAGCCACATGATCAGTGCATGATCAATTACGTCATCAGTGCATGATCAGTCGCGTGACCAGTACATGGTAGCTGCGTGATCTGTGTATGACCAGCCAAGTTATCAGTGCATAATAGCCACGTGATCAGTGCATGATCAGTCACGTGATCAGTGCATGATCAGTCACGTGATCAGTGCACGATCAGCCACATGATCAGTGCATGATCAGTCACGTGACCAGCACATGGTAGCTGCTGGATCATTTCATGATCAGCCACGTTAGCAGTGCATGATAGCCACGTGATCAGTGCTTGATCAGCCACGTGATCAGTGCATGATCAATTACGTGATCCGTGCAAGATCAGTCACGTGACCAGTACATGGTAGCTACGTGATCATTGCATGATCAGCCACGTGATCAGTGCATGATAGCCACGTGATCAGTGCATGATAGACAGGTGATCAGTGCATGATCAGTCACGTGATACGTGTGTGATCAGCCACGTGATCCGTGCATGATATCCACGTGATCAGTGAGTGATAGCCACGTGATCAAGGCATGATAACCACGTGATCAGTGCATGATCAGTCACGTGATACGTGTGTGATCAGCCACGTGTTCAGTGCATGATGAGTCAGGTGATCAGTGCTGGATTAATCACGTGATCAGTGCATGATCAGTCACGTGACCAGTACATGGTTGCTACGTGATCATTGCATGATCAGCCACGTGAGCAGTGCATGATAGCCACACGATCACTGCATGATCAGTCACGTGATCAGTACATGATCAGTCACGTGAGCAGTGCATGATCATTTACGTGATCTGTGCATGATCAGTCACGTGACCAGTATATGGTAGCTACGTGAACATTGCATGACCAGCCAGGTGAGAAGTGCTTGATAGCCACCTGATGTGTGCATGATCTCAGCTCTTTGAGTATTGCCTCCTGAGGTCCCTGTTCGGTCGCCACCTGCCGGGGACCAGCCCGAACTGATCCAGGGTATTCGAAGGAGAGATGGCCTAGGCGACTATTTATATGCTAATCAGAGATGTCAAGAATGATAGTATGAGGAGAGCTCGGTAGGAAAATTCGGTGGAGAAAAGAGACTGAGTAGCTTGGTTTACGTGGAAGACCAATCAAACTTCAAGACAAGAAGTTTGCACCACTTACGTAGGCCGCAGGCGCCCTCTCGAATAGCGAAAGGTGCCTCACCCTAGACACCTTCTCGAGTGGGTCTTAGCAGCCCAGGCATAATTAGTAAGCGTGGTGGGTTCCGCGCTCCAGATGGAGACTCAGCTGGAAGTTAAAGGGAAGAATGACAAGGAACTTTATGAATTGGAGCTGTAAGTTAACTCTTTGACAGAGAGAGCGAGATGGTGGTGGGGGACAGCCCCCAGTGAAATCAGAGGTGAGAGCACAAAGCAATACAGTAGGCAGACTCCGGTTTTTTTGGGGGGGAGATGCTCGAGAATATCCGGGTGGACTCCTGAGGCTCGATCCCGCATTTGCGTATGCCGAGCCTCCTTCCTCATGACCTTTGTCCAGAGTGGAATGCCTCCCCGGCTCCCGGCACATGATCAGTGCATGCTCAGTCACGATATCAGTGCCTGCTCAGCCACGTGATCACTGACGGCACAGTCACGTGATCAGCGCCTCTCAGTCACGTGATCACCGTAGGATAAACACGTGATCAGTGAACGACCAGCCACGTGATCACTGCATGCGCAGTCAGGTGGTCAGTTCCTGATCAGCCACCTGATCAGTGCGTGCACAGTCCCCTGATCAGCGCCTGTCAGTCACTGATCACTGCCTGATAAACACGTGATCAGTGCCCGAACACCCACGTCATCAGTGCATGCGCAGTCACGTGATCAGTGCATGATAGCCACGTGATCAGTGCGCGCACAGTCCCATGATCAGCGCCTGTCAGTCACTGATCATTGCCTGATAAACACGTGATCAGTGCATGATGAGCCATGTGATCAGTGCCCGATCAGCCACGTCATCAGTGCATGCGCAGTCACGTCATCAGTGCATGATAGCCACGTTATCAGTGCATGCTCAGTCACGTGATCTGGACTTGATCAGCCACGTGATCAGTGCCTGCAGAGTCACGTGATCAGGGCCTGCTGAGCTGCGTGATTCCTGCCGGCTCATCTGCTTGACAATTGCCAGCTGAGCTGCGTGAGTCCTGCCTGGTCACGTGCTTGATTATTGCCAGTTGAGCAGCATGATTCGTCACTGCTGAGCTCCATGCTTATTGCCTGCTGATTGCGTGGTTCGTGTCTGCTCAGCTCTTTGAGTATTGCCTCCTGAGGTCCCTGTTCGGTCGCCACCTGCCGGGGACCAGCCCCAACTGATCAGTGTATTCGAAGGAGAGATGGCCTAGGCGACTATTTATATGCTAATCAGAGATGTCAAGAATGATAGTATGAGGAGAGCTCGGTAGGAAAATTCGGTGGAGAAAAGAGACTGAGTAGCTTGGTTTACGCGGAAGACCAATCAAACTTCAAGACAAGAAGTTTGCACCACTTACGTAGGCCGCAGGCGCCCTCTCGAATAGCGAAAGGTGCCTCACCCTAGACACCTTCTCGAGTGGGTCTTAGCAGCCCAGGCATAATTAGTAAGCGTGGTGGGTTCCGCGCTCCAGATGGAGACTCAGCTGGAAGTTAAAGGGAAGAATGACAAGGAACTTTATGAATTGGAGCTGTAAGTTAACTCTTTGACAGAGAGAGCGAGATGGTGGTGGGGGACAGCCCCCAGTGAAATCAGAGGTGAGAGCACAAAGCAATACAGTAGGCAGACTCCGGTTTTTGGGGGGGAGATGCTCGAGAATATCCGGGTGGACTCCTGAGGCTCGATCCCGCATTTGCGTATGCCGAGCCTCCTTCCTCATGACCTTTGTCCAGAGTGGAATGCCTCCCCGGCTCCCGGCACATGATCAGTACATGCTCAGTCACGATATCAGTGCCTGCTCACCCACGTGATCACTGACGGCACAGTCACGTGATCAGCGCCTCTCAGTCACGTGATCACCGGATGATAAACACGTGATCAGTGAACGACCAGCCACGTGATCACTGCATGCGCAGTCAGGTGGTCAGTTCCTGATCAGCCACCTGATCAGTGCGTGCACAGTCCCCTGATCAGCGCCTGTCAGTCACTGATCACTGCCTGATAAACACGTGATCAGTGCCCGAACAGCCACGTCATCAGTGCATGCGCAGTCACGTGATCAGTGCATGATAGCCACGTGATCAGTTCGTGTACAGTCCCATGATCAGCGCCTGTCAGTCACTGATCATTGCCTGATAAACACGTGATCAGTGCATGATGAGCCATGTGATCAGTGCCCGATCAGCCACGTCATCAGTGCATGCGCAGTCACGTCATCAGTGCATGATAGCCACGTGATCAGTGCATGCTCAGTCACGTGATCTGGACTTGATCAGCCACGTGATCAGTGCCTGCAGAGTCACGTGATCAGGGCCTGCTGAGCTGCGTGATTCCTGCCGGCTCATCTGCTTGACAATTGCCAGCTGAGCTGCGTGAGTCCTGCCTGGTCACGTGCTTGATTATTGCCAGTTGAGCAGCATGATTCGTCACTGCTGAGCTCCATGCTTATTGCCTGCTGATTGCGTGGTTCGTGTCTGCTCAGCTCTTTGAGTATTGCCTCCTGAGGTCCCTGTTCGGTCGCCACCTGCCGGGGACCAGCCCCAACTGATCAGTGTATTCGAAGGAGAGATGGCCTAGGCGACTATTTATATGCTAATCAGAGATGTCAAGAATGATAGTATGAGGAGAGCTCGGTAGGAAAATTCGGTGGAGAAAAGAGACTGAGTAGCTTGGTTTACGCGGAAGACCAATCAAACTTCAAGACAAGAAGTTTGCACCACTTACGTAGGCCGCAGGCGCCCTCTCGAATAGCGAAAGGTGCCTCACCCTAGACACCTTCTCGAGTGGGTCTTAGCAGCCCAGGCATAATTAGTAAGCGTGGTGGGTTCCGCGCTCCAGATGGAGACTCAGCTGGAAGTTAAAGGGAAGAATGACAAGGAACTTTATGAATTGGAGCTGTAAGTTAACTCTTTGACAGAGAGAGCGAGATTGTGTTGGGGGACAGCCCCCAGTGAAATCAGAGGTGAGAGCACAAAGCAATACAGTAGGCAGACTCCGGTTTTTTTGGGGGGGAGATGCTCGAGAATATCCGGGTGGACTCCTGAGGCTCGATCCCGCATTTGCGTATGCCGAGCCTCCTTCCTCATGACCTTTGTCCAGAGTGGAATGCCTCCCCGGCTCCCGGCACATGATCAGTGCATGCTCAGTCACGATATCAGTGCCTGCTCAGCCACGTGATCACTGACGGCACAGTCACGTGATCAGCGCCTCTCAGTCACGTGATCACCGGATGATAAACACGTGATCAGTGAACGACCAGCTACGTGATCACTGCATGTGCAGTCAGGTGGTCAGTTCCTGATCAGCCACCTGATCAGTGCGTGCACAGTCCCCTGATCAGCCCCTGTCAATCACTGATCACTGCCTGATAAACACGTGATCAGTGCCCGAACAGCCACGTCATCAGTGCATTCGCAGTCACGTGATCAGTGCATGATAGCCAGGTGATCAGTGCGTGCACAGTCCCATGATCAGCGCCTGTCAGTCACTGATCATTGCCTGATAAAAACGTGATCAGTGCATGATGAGCCATATGATCACTGCCCGATCAGCCACGTCATCAGTGCATGCGCAGTCACGTCATCAGTGCATGATCAGTCACGTGACCAGTACATGGTAGTTACGTGATCATTGCCTGATCAGCCACGTGAGCAGTGCATGATAGCCACGTGATCAGTGCATGATCAGCCATGTGATCAGTTCAAGATAGCTACGTGATCAGTGCATGATCAGTCACGTGACCAGTACATGGTAGCTACGTGATCATTGCCTGATCAGCCAAGTGATCAGTTCAAGATAGCTACGTGATCAGTGCATGATCAGTCACGTGATCATTGCATGATGAGTCACCTGACCAGTGCATGGTCAGGCACGTGATCAGTGCATGATCATCCACGTGATCAGTGCATGTGGAGTCATGTAGTCAATGCATGATAGCGCCGTGATCAGTGCACTATCAGTCCCGTGATGAGTGTATGATCAGCCAAGTGATCGGTTCAAGATAGCTACGTGATCAGTGCATGAGTGCCACGTGATCACTGCATGATCAGTCACATGACAGGTGTGTGATCAGCCACGTGAACAGTGCATGTTCAGCCACGTGATGAGTGTATGATAGCCACGTAATCAGTGCATGATCAGTTACTTGAGCAGTGTATGATCAGCCACGTGATCAGTGCATGGTGAGACACGAGAACACTGTATGATCTGCCACGTGATCAGTGCATGATATCCAAGTGATCAGTGCATGATCAATCACGTGATCAGTGTATGATCAGCCACGTGAACAGTGCATGCTCAGTCACGTGATCAGGGCCTGCTGAGCTGCGTGATTACTGTCTGCTCATCTGCTTGACAATTGCCAGCTGTGCTGCGTAATTCCTGCCTGCTCAGCTGCTTGATTATTGCCAGCTGAGCAGCATGATTCCTCACAGGTGAGTTCCATGATTATTGCCTGCTGACTGTTTGATTCGTGCCTACTCAGCTCTTTGTTTATTGCCTCCAGAGGCACATGATCAGTGTATGATAGCAAACATGATCAGCACCATTAAGTCACGTGATCACTACAGGATAGTCATGTGATCAGTCCATGCTCAGTCACGGTATCAGTGCATGATCAGCCAAGTGATCAGTGCATGATAGCCACGTGATCATTGCATGATAGCCACGTGATCAGTGCATGATCAGCCAGGAGATCAGTGCATGATAGCTACGTGATCAGTTCAGGATTAGTCACGTTATCTGTGCATGACCATGCAGGTGATCAGTGTATGATCAGCCACGTGAGTAGTGCATGATAGCCACGTGATCAGTGCATGATCAATCACGTGATCAGTGTATGATCAGCCACGTGAACAGTGCATGCTCAGTCAAGTGATCAGGGCCTGCTGAGCTGCGTGATTACTGTCTGCTCATCTGCTTGACAATTGCCAGCTGTGCTGTGTAATTCCTGCCTGCTCAGCTGCTTGATTATTGCCAGCTGAGCAGCATGATTCCTCACAGCTGAGTTCGATGATTATTGCCTGCTGACTGTTTGATTCGTGCCTACTCAGCTCTTTGTTTATTGCCTCCAGAGGCACATGATCAGTGTATGATAGCAAACATGATCAGCGCATGATCAGCACCATTAAGTCACATGATCACTACATGATAGTCATGTGATCAGTCCATGCTCAGTCACGGTATCAGTGCATGATCAGCCACGTGATCAGTGCATGATATCCACGTGATCAGTGCATGATCAGTCACGTGATACGTGTGTGATCAGCAACGTGATCAGTGCATGATATCCACGTGATCAGAGAAGGATAGCCACGTGATCACTTCATGATTAGTCACGTGATCTGTACATGATCAGTCACGTGATACGTGTGTGATCAGCCACGTGATCAGTGCGTGATGAGCCACATGATCAGTGCAGGGTCAATTACATGATCAGTGCATGATCAGTCACTTGACCAGTACATGGTAGCTACGTGATCATTGCATGATCAGCCACGTGATCAGTGCATGATAGTCACGTAATCAGTGCATGATCAGTCACGTGATACGTGTGTGATCAGCCACGTGATCAGTGCATGATACAGTGCATGATAGCCACGTGATCAGTGCATGATATTCACGTGATCAGTGCATGATAGCCACGTGATCAGTGCATCAGAGCCACGTGATCAGTGCCTGATCAGTAACGTGTTCAGTACATGATCAGTCATGTAATCTGTGCATGACCAGGCAAGTGATCAGTGTATGACCAGCCAAGGGATCAGTGCATGATCAGTCACGTGATCAGTGTATGATCTGCCACGTGATCAGTGCATGATCAGCCACATGATCAGTGCACGATCAATTACGTGATCAGTGCATGATCAGTCACGTGACCAGTACATGGTAGCTAGGTGATCATTGCATGATCAGCCACGTGAGCCGTGCATGATAGCCACGAGGTCAGTGCATGATCAGTCACGTGATCAGTGCATGATCACTCACGTGAACAGTGCAGGATAAGTCACCTGATCAGTGCATGATCAATTACGTGATCAGTACATGATGACTCACGTGACCAGTACATGGTAGCTACGTGATCATTGCATGATCAGCCGCATCAGCAGTGCATGATAGCCACGTGATCAGTGCATGATCAGTTTCGGGACAGAGTATGATCCGCCACTTGATCAGTGCATGATAGCCATGTGATCACTGCATGATCTGTCACATGATCACTGTATGATCATCCACGTGATCAGTGCATGGGCAGTCATGTGATCAGTGCATGATATAGACGTGATCAGTGCATGATCAGTCTCGTGACCAGTGTATGGTCAACCACGTGATCAGTGCACGATAGCCAGGTAATGGGTGCATGATAGCCAGATGATCAGTGCATTATCAGTCACGTGATCAGTGTATGATCAGCCAAGTAATCAGTGCATGATAGCCAACTGATCAGTGGATGATCAGTCACGAGATCAGTGCATGGTCAGTCACGTGATCATTGCATCATCAGCCACGTGATCAGTGCATGATCAATTACATGATCAGTGCATGATCAGTTACGTGAGCAGTGTATGATCAGCCACGTGATCGGTGCATGGTCAGACACGTGAACAGTGTATGATCAGCCACGTGATCAGTGCATGATATCCAAGTGATCAGTGCATGATATGTCACGTGACAGGTGTGTGATCAGCCACGTGAACAGTGAATGTTCAGCCACGTGATCAGTGCATGATACCCACGTGATCAGTGCATGGTTAGACACGTGAACAGTGTATGATCAGCCACGTGATCAGTGCATGATATCCAAGTGATCAGTGCATGATCAATCACGTGATCAGTGTATGATCAGCCACGTGAACAGTGCATGCTCAGTCACGTGATCAGGGCCTGCTGAGCTGCGTGATTACTGTCTGCTCATCTGCTTGACAATTGCCAGCTGAGCTGCACGATTCCTGCCTGTCATCTGCTTGACAATTGCCAGCTGTGCTGCATAATTCGTGCCTGCTCAGCTGCTTGATTATTGCCAGCTGAGCAGCATGATTCCTCACACCTGAGTTCCATGATTATTGCCTGCTGACTGTTTGATTCGTGCCTACTCAGCTCTTTGTTTATTGCTTCCAGAGGCACATGATCAGTGTATGATAGCAAACATGATCAGCGCATGATCAGTCACATGATCAGCGCCATTAAGTCACGTGATCACTACATGATAGTCATGTGATCAGTCCATGCTCAGTCATGGTATCAGTGAATAATCAGCCACGTGATCAGTGCATGATCTGTCACATGATTAGTGTATGATCATCCACGTGATCAGTGCATGGGCAGTCATGTGATCAGTGCATGATATAGACGTGATCAGTGCATGATCAGTCTCGTGGTCAGTGCATGATAGCCACGTGATCAGTGCATGATCAGTCACCTAATGGGTGTATGGTCATTCACGTGTCCTGTACATGGTAGCTACATGATCATTGCATGATCAGCCACAGGAGTAATGCATGATAGCCACGTGATCACTGCATGATCAGTCACGTGATCAGTGCATGATTAGTCACATGGTCAGCACCATTAAGTCACGTGATCACTACATAATAGTCATGTGATCAGTCCATGCTCAGTCTCGGTGTCAGTGCATGATCAGCCACGTGATCAGTGCATGATAGCCACGTGATCATTGCATGATAGCCACGTGATCAGTGCATGATCAGCCAGGTGATCAGTGAATGATTGCTACGTGATCAGTTCATGATTAGTCAGCTGATCTGTGCATGACCAGGCAGGTGACCAGTGTATGATCAGCCACGTGAACAGTGCATGATAGCCACGTGATCAGTGCATGCTCAGTCACGTGATCTGGACTTGATCAGCCACGTGATCAGTGCCTGCAGAGTCACGTGATCAGGGCCTGCTGAGCTGCGTGATTCCTGCCGGCTCATCTGCATGACAATTGCCAGCTGAGCTGCGTGATTCCTCTCGGCTCATCTGCTTGACAATTGCCAGCTGAGCTGCGTGATTCCTGCCTGGTCACGTGCTTGATTATTGCCAGTTGAGCAGCATGATTCGTCACTGCTGAGCTCCATGCTTATTGCCTGCTGATTGCGTGGTTCGTGTCTGCTCAGCTCTTTGAGTATTGCCTCCTGAGGTCCCTGTTCGTTCGCCACCTGCCGGGGACCAGCCCCAACTGATCCAGGGTATTCGAAGGAGAGATGGCCTAGGCGACTATTTATATGCTAATCAGAGATGTCAAGAATAATAGTATGAGGAGAGCTCAGTAGGAAAATTCGGTGGAGAAAAGAGACTGAGCAGCTTGGTTTACGCGGAAGACCAATCAAACTTCAAGACAAGAAGTTTGCACCACGTACGTAGGCCGCAGGCGCCCTCTCGAATAGCGAAAGGTGCCTCACCCTAGACACCTTCTCGAGTGGGTCTTAGCAGCCCAGGCATAATTAGTAAGCGTGGTGGGTTCCGCGCTCCAGATGGAGACTCAGCTGGAAGTTAAAGGGAAGAATGACAAGGAACTTTATGAATTGGAGCTGTAAGTTAACTCTTTGACAGAGAGAGCGAGATGGTGGTGGGGGACAGACCTCAGTGAAATCAGAGGTGAGAGCACAAAGCAATACAGTAGGCAGACTCTGGTTTTTTTGGGGGGGAGATGCTCGAGAATATCCGGGTGGATTCCTGAGGCTCGATCTCGCATTTGCGTATGCCGAGCCTCCTTCCTCATGACCTTTGTCCAGAGTGGAATGCCTCCCGGCTCCCGGCACATGATCAGTGCATGCTCAGTCACCATATCAGTGCCTGCTCAGCCACGTGATCACTGACGGCACAGTCACGTGATCAGCGCCTCTCAGTCACGTGATCACCGGATGATAAACACGTGATCAGTGAACGACCAGCCACGTGATCACTGCATGCGCAGTCAGGTGGTCAGTTCCTGATCAGCCACCTGATCAGTGTGTGCACAGTCCCCTGATCAGCGCCTGTCAGTCACTGATCACGGCCTGATAAACACGTGATCAGTGCCCGAACAGCCACGTCATCAGTGCATGCGCTGTCACGTGATCAGTGCATGATCGCCACGTGATCAGTGCGTGCACAGTCCCATGATCAGCGCCTGTCAGTCACTGATCGTTGCCTGATAAACACGTGATCAGTGCATGATGAGCCATGTGATCAGTGCCCAATCAGCCACGTCATTAGTGCATGCGCAGTCACGTCATCAGTGCATGATAGCCACGTGATCAGTGCATGCTCAGTCACGTGATCTGGACTTGATCAGCCACGTGATCAGTGCCTGCAGAGTCACGTGATCAGGGCCTGCTGAGCTGCGTGATTCCTGCCGGCTCATCTGCTTGACAATTGCCAGCTGAGCTGCGTGATTCCTGCCTGGTCACGTGCTTGATTATTGCCAGTTGAGCAGCATGATTCGTCACTGCTGAGCTCCATGCTTATTGCCTGCTGATTGCGTGGTTTGTGTCTGCTCAGCTCTTTGAGTATTGCCTCCTGAGGTCCCTGTTCGGTCGCCACCTGCCGGGGACCAGCCCCAACTGATCCAGGGTATTCGAAGGAGAGATGGCCTAGGCGACTATTTATATGCTAATCAGAGATGTCAAGAATGATAGTATGAGGAGAGCTCGGTAGGAAAATTCGGTGGAGAAAAGAGACTGAGTAGCTTGGTTTACGCGGAAGACCAATCAAACTTCAAGACAAGAAGTTTGCACCACTTACGTAGGCCGCAGGCGCCCTCTCGAATAGCGAAAGGTGCCTCACCCTAGACACCTTCTCGAGTGGGTCTTAGCAGCCCAGGCATAATTAGTAAGCGTGGTGGGTTCCGCGCTCCAGATGGAGACTCAGCTGGAAGTTAAAGGGAAGAATGACAAGGAACTTTATGAATTGGAGCTGTAAGTTAACTCTTTGACAGAGAGAGCGAGATGGTGGTGGGGGACAGCCCCAGTGAAATCAGAGGTGAGAGCACAAAGCAATACAGTAGGCAGACTCCGGTTTTTTTGGGGGGAGATGCTCGAGAATATCCGGGTGGACTCCTGAGTCTCGATCCCGCATTTGCGTATGCCGAGCCTCCTTCCTCATGACCTTTGTCCAGAGTGGAATGCCTCCCGGCTCCCGGCACATGATCAGTGCATGCTCAGTCACGATATCAATGCCTGCTCAGCCACGTGATCACTGACGGCACAGTCACGTGATCAGCGCCTCTCAGTCACGTGATCACCGGATGATAAACACGTGATCAGTGAACGACCAGCCACGTGATCACTGCATGCGCAGTCAGGTGGTCAGTTGCTGATCAGCCACCTGATCAGTGCGTGCACAGTCCCCTGATCAGCGCCTGTCAGTCACTGATCACTGCCTGATAAACACGTGATCAGTGCCCGAACAGCCACGTCATCAGTGCATGCGCAGTCACGTCATCAGTGCATGATAGCCACGTGATCAGTGCGTGCACAGTCCCATGATCAGCGCCTGTCAGTCACTGATCATTGCCTGATAAACACGTGATCAGTGCATGATGAGCCATGTGATCAGTGCCCGATCAGCCACGTCATCAGTGCATGCGCAGTCACGTCATCAGTGCATGAGAGCCACGTGATCAGTGCATGATCAGTCACGTGATAGTTGTGTGATCAGCCACGTGAACAGTGCATGCTCAGTCACGTGATTAGGGCCTGCTGAGCTGCGTGATTTCTGTCTGCTCATCTGCTTGACAATTGCCAGCTGAGCTGCACGATTCCTGCCTGTCATCTCCTTGACAATTGCCACCTGTGCTGCGTAATTCCTGCCTGCTCATCTACTTGATTATTGCCAGCTGAGCAGCATGATTTCTCAGAGCTTAGTTCCATGATTATTGCCTGGTGACTGATTCCTGCCTGCTCAGCTCTTTGTTTATTGCTTCCAGAGGCACATGATCAGTGTATGATAGCAAACATGATCAGCGCATGATCAGTCACATGACCAGCGCCATTAAGTCACGTGATCACTACATGATAGTCATGTGATCAGTCCATGCTCAGTCATGGTATCAGTGAATGATCAGCCACGTGATCAGTGCATGATCTGTCACATGATTAGTGTATGATCATCCACGTGATCAGTGCATGGGCAGTCATGTGATCAGTGCATGATATAGACGTGATCAGTGCATGATCAGTCTCGTGGTCAGTGCATGATAGCCACGTGATCAGTGCATGATCAGTCACCTGATGTGTGTATGGTCATTCACATGTCCTGTACATGGTAGCTACATGATCATTGCATGATCAGTCACATGAGTAATGCATGATAGCCACGTGATCACTGCATGATCAGTCACGTGATCAGTGCATGATCAGTCACATGGTCAGCACCATTAAGTCACGTGATCACTACATGATAGTCATGTGATCAGTCCATGCTCAGTCTCGGTATCAGTGCATGATCAGCCACGTGATCAGTGCATGATAGCCACGTGATCAGTGCATGATCAGCCAGGTGATCAGTGAATGATTGCTACGTGATCAGTTCATGATTAGTCAGCTGATCTGTGCATGACCAGGCAGGTGACCAGTGTATGATCAGCCACGTGAACAGTGCATGATAGCCACGTGATCAGTGCATGCTCAGTCACGTGATCTGGACTTGATCAGCCACGTGATCAGTGCCTGCAGAGTCACGTGATCAGGGCCTGCTGAGCTGCGTGATTCCTGCCGGCTCATCTGCATGACAATTGCCAGCTGAGCTGCGTGATTCCTCTCGGCTCATCTGCTTGACAATTGCCAGCTGAGCTGCGTGATTCCTGCCTGGTCACGTGCTTGATTATTGCCAGTTGAGCAGCATGATTCGTCACTGCTGAGCTCCATGCTTATTGCCTGCTGATTGCGTGGTTCGTGTCTGCTCAGCTCTTTGAGTATTGCCTCCTGAGGTCCCTGTTCGGTCGCCACCTGCCCGGGACCAGCCCCAACTGATCCAGGGTATTCGAAGGAGAGATGGCCTAGGCGACTATTTATATGCTAATCAGAGATGTCAAGAATAATAGTATGAGGAGAGCTCAGTAGGAAAATTCGGTGGAGAAAAGAGACTGAGCAGCTTGGTTTACACGGAAGACCAATCAAACTTCAAGACAAGAAGTTTGCACCACTTACGTAGGCCGCAGGCGCCCTCTCGAATAGCGAAAGGTGCCTCACCCTAGACACCTTCTCGAGTGGGTCTTAGAAGCCCAGGCATAATTAGGAAGCGTGGTGGGTTCCGCGCTCCAGATGGAGACTCAGCTGGAAGTTAAAGGGAAGAATGACAAGGAACTTTATGAATTGGAGCTGTAAGTTAACTCTTTGACAGAGAGAGCGAGATGGTGGTGGGGGACAGACCCCAGTGAAATCAGAGGTGAGAGCACAAAGCAATACAGTAGGCAGACTCTGGTTTTTTGGGGGGGAGATGTTCGAGAATATCCGGGTGGACTCCTGAGGCTCGATCCCGAATTTGCGTATGCTGAGCCTACTTCCTCATGACCTTTGTCCAGAGCGGAATGCCTCCCCAGCTCCCGGCACATGATCAGTGCATGCTCAGTCACGATATCAGTGCCTGCTCACCCACGTGATCACTGACGGCACAGTCACGTGATCAGCGCCTCTCAGTCACGTGATCACCGGATGATAAACACGTGATCAGTGAACGACCAGCCACGTGATCACTGCATGCACAGTCAGGTGGTCAGTTCCTGATCAGCCACCTGATCAGTGCGTGCACAGTCCCCTAATCAGCGCCTGTCAGTCACTGATCACTACCTGATAAACACATGATCAGTGCCCGAACAGCCACGTCATCAGTGCATGCGCAGTCACGTGATCAGTGCATGATAGCCACGTGATCAGTGCATGCACAGTCCCATGATCAGCGCCTGTCAGTCACTGATCATTGCCTGATAAACACGTGATCAGTGCATGATGAGCCATGTGATCAGTGCCCGATCAGCCACGTCATCAGTGCATGCGCAGTCACGTCATCAGTGCATGATAGCCAAGTGATCAGTGCATGCTCAGTCACGTGATCTGGACTTGATCAGCCACGTGATCAGTGCCTGCAGAGTCACGTGATCAGGGCCTGCTGAGCTGAGTGATTCCTGCCAGCTCATCTGCATGACAATTGACATCTGAGCTGCGTGATTCCTGTCGGCTCATCTGCTTGACAATTGCCAGCTGAGCTGCGTGATTCCTGTCAGCTCATCTGCTTGACAATTGCCAGCTGAGCTGCGTGATTCCTGCCTGGTCACGTGCTTGATTATTGCCAGTTGAGCAGCATGATTCGTCACTGCTGAGCTCCATGCTTATTGCCTGCTGATTGCGTGGTTCGTGTCTGCTCAGCTCTTTGAGTATCGCCTCCTGAGGTCCCTGTTCGGTCGCCACCTGCCGGGGACCAGCCCCAACTGATCCAGGGTATTCGAAGGAGAGATGGCCTAGGCGACTCTTTATATGCTAATCGGAGATGTCAAGAATAATAGTATGAGGAGAGCTCAGTAGGAAAATTCGGTGGAGAAAAGAGACTGAGTAGCTTGGTTTACGCGGAAGACCAATCAAACTTCAAGACAAGAAGTTTGCACCACGTACGTAGGCCGCAGGTGCCCTCTCGAATAGCGAAAGGTGCCTCACACTAGAAACCTTCTCGAGTGGGTCTTAGCAGCCCAGGCATAATTAGTAAGCGTGGTGGGTTCCGCGCTCCAGATGGAGACTCAGCTGGAAGTTAAAGGGAAGAATGACAAGGAACTTTATGAATTGGAGCTGTAAGTTAACTCTTTGACAGAGAGAGCGAGATGGTGGTGGGGGACAGACCCCAGTGAAATCAGAGGTGAGAGCACAAAGCAATACAGTAGGCAGACTCTGGTTTTTTTGGGGGGAGATGCTCGAGAATATCCGGGTGGACTCCTGAGGCTCGATCCCGCATTTGCGTATGCCGAGCCTCCTTCCTCATGACCTTTGTCCAGAGTGGAATGCCTCCCCGGCTCCCGGCACATGATCAGTGCATGCTCAGTCACGATATCAGTGCCTGCTCAGCCACGTGATCACTGACGGCATAGTCACGTGATCAACGCCTCTCAGTCACTTGATTACCGTATGATAAACACGTGATCAGTGAACGACCAGCCTCGTGATCACTGCATGCGCAGTCAGGTGGTCAGTTCCTGATCAGCCACCTGATCAGTGCGTGCACAGTCCCCTGATCAGCGCCTGTCAGTCACTGATCACTGCCTGATAAACACGTGATCAGTGCCCGAACAGCCACGTCATCAGTGCATGCGCAGTTACGTCATCAGTGCATGATAGCCACGTGATCAGTGCGTGCACAGTCCCATGATCAGCGCCTGTCAGTCACTGATCATTGCCTGATAAACACGTGATCAGTGCATGATGAGCCATGTGATCAGTGCCCGATCAGCCACGTCATCAGTGCATGCGCAGTCACGTCATCAGTGCATGATAGCCACGTGATCAGTGCATGCTCAGTCACGTGATCTGGACTGGATCAGCCACGTGATCAGTGCCTGCAGAGTCACGTGATCAGGGCCTGCTGAGCTGCGTGATTCCTGCCGGCTCATCTGCGTGACAATTGCCAGCTGAGCTGCGTGATTCCTGCCTGGTCACCTGCTTGATTATTGCCAGCTGAGCAGCATGATTCGTCACTGCTGAGCTCCATGCTTATTGCCTGCTGATTGCGTGGTTCGTGTCTGCTCAGCTCTTTGAGTATTGCTTCCTGAGGTCCCTGTTCGGTCGCCACCTGCCGGGGACCAGCCCCAACTGATCCAGAGTATTCGAAGGAGAGATGGCCTAGGCGACTCTTTATATGCTAATCGGAGATGTCAAGAATAATAGTATGAGGAGAGCTCAGTAGGAAAATTCGGTGGAGAAAAGAGACTGAGTAGCTTGGTTTACGCGGAAGACCAATCAAACTTCAAGACAAAAAGTTTGCACCACGTACGTAGGCCGCAGGTGACCTCTCGAATAGCGAAAGGTGCCTCACCCTAGACACCTTCTCGAGTGGGTCTTAGCAGCCCAGGCATAATTAGTAAGCGTGGTGGTTTCCGCGCTCCAGATGGAGACTCAGCTGGAAGTTAAAGGGAAGAATGACAAGGAACTTTATGAATTGGAGCTGTAAGTTAACTCTTTGACAGAGAGAGCGAGATGGTGGTGGGGGACAGCCCCAGTGAAATCAGAGGTGAGAGCACAAAGCAATACAGTAGGCAGACTCCGGTTTTTTTGGGGGGAGATGCTCGAGAATATCCGGGTGGACTCCTGAGGCTCGATCCCGCATTTGCGTATGCCGAGCCTCCTTCCTCATGACCTTTGTCCAGAGTGGAATGCCTCCCGGCTCCCGGCACATGATCAGTGCATGCTCAGTCATGATATCAGTGCCTGCTCAGCCACGTGATCACTGACGGCACAGTCACGTGATCAGCGCCTCTCAGTCACGTGATCACCGGATGATAAACACGTGATCAGTGAACGACCAGCCACGTGATCACTGCATGCGCAGTCAGGTGGTCAGTTCCTGATCAGCCACCTGATCAGTGTGTGCACAGTCCCCTGATCAGCGCCTGTCAGTCACTGATCACTGCCTGATAAACACGTGATCAGTGCCCGAACAGCCACGTCATCAGTGCATGCGCAGTCACGTGATCAGGGCATGATAGCCACGTGATCAGTGCATGATAGCCACGTGAACAGTGCATGATCAGTCACGTGATCAGTGCATGATCAGCCACGTGATCAGTGCATGATGAGAAACGTGATCAGTATGACCAGCCAAGTGATCAGTGCATGATAGCCACGTGATCAGTGCATGATCAGTCACGTGATCAGTGCATGGTCAGTCACGTTACCAGTACATGGTAGCTACGTGATCATTGCATGGTCAGCCACATGAGTAGTGCATGATCAGCCACGTGATCAGTGCATAATCAGTCACGTGTTCAGTGCATGGTCAGTCACGTGATCAGTGCATGATCATCCACGTGATCAGTGCATGTGGAGTCATGTAGTCAATGCATGATAGCGCCGTAGTCAGTGCACGATCAGTCCCGTGATGAGTGTATGATCAGTGAAGCGATCAGTGCAAGATAGCTTCGTGATCAGTGCATGATCAGTCACATGATCAGTGCATGATCAGCCACGTCATCAGTGCATGATAGCCACGTGAGCAGGGCATACAATTACGTGATCACTGCATGCGCAATCACGTGATCAGTGCATGAGAGCCACGTGATCAGCGCATGATCATTCACGTGAAAGGTGTGTGATCAGCGACGTGAACAGTGCATGCTCAGTCACGTGATTAGGGCCTGCTGAGCTGCGTGATTACTGTCTGCTCCTCTGCTTGACAATTGCCAGCTGAGCTGCACGATTCCTGCCTGTCATCTCCTTGACAATTGCCACCTGTGCTGCATAATTCCTGCCTGCTCATCTACTTGATTATTGCCAGGTGAGCAGCATGATTTCTCAGAGGTGAGTTCCATGATTATAGCC
This sequence comes from Bos javanicus, assembly GCF_032452875.1. NCBI lineage: Eukaryota > Metazoa > Chordata > Mammalia > Artiodactyla > Bovidae > Bos > Bos javanicus. Next base: position 59,934 of record NW_026894340.1, on the reverse strand, counting down.
TGATGACTGATTCCTGCCTACTCAGCTCTTTGTTCATTGCCTGCAGATGCACATGATCAGTGTGTGACACCAAACATGATCAGCACATGATCAGTCACATGATCAATGCATGATAAGCCAGGTGATCAGTGCATGATCAATTACGTGATCATTGCATGATCAGCCACGTGAGCAGTGCATGATAGCCACGTGATCAGTGCATGATCAGTCACATGATCACTGCATGATCAGTCACTTGTTCAGTGCATGATCAGCCACGTGATCAGTGCATGATAAATTACGTCTTCAGTGCATGATCACTCACGGGACCAGTACATGGTAGCTACATGATCATTGCATGTTCAGCCACGTGATCAGTGCATGATCAATTACGTGATCAGTGCATGATCAGTTACGTGAGCAGTGTATGATCAGCCGTGTGATCAGTGCATGGTCACACACGTGAACAGTTTATGATCAGCCACGTGATCAGTGCATGATATCCAAGTGATCAGTGCATGATCAATCACGTGATCAGTGTATGATCAGCCAGGTGAACAGTGCATGCTCAGTCACGTGATCAGGGTCTGCTGAGCTGCGTGATTCCTGCCGGCTCATCTGCATGACAATTGCCATCTGAGCTGCGTGATTCCTGTCGGCTCATCTGCTTGACAATTGTCAGCTGAGCTGCGTGATTCCTGCCTGGTCACATGCTTGATTATTGCCAGTTGAGGAGCATGATTCGTCACTGCTGAGCTCCATGCTTATTGCCTGCTGATTGCGTGGTTCGTGTCTGCTCAGATCTTTGAGTATTGCCTCCTGAGGTCCCTGTTCGGTCGCCACCTGCCGGGGACCAGCCCCAACTGATCCAGGGTATTCGAAGGAGAGATGGCCTAGGCGACTATTTATATGCTAATCAGAGATGTCAAGAATAATAGTATGAGGAGAGGTCAGTAGGAAAATTTGGTAGAGAAAAGAGACTGAGTAGCTTGGTTTACGCGGAAGACCAATCAAACTTCAAGACAAGAAGTTTGCACCACTTACGTAGGCCGCAGGTGCCCTCTCAAATAGCGAAAGGTGCCTCAGCCTAGACACCTTCTCGAGTGGGTCTTAGCAGCCCAGGCATAATTAGTAAACGTGGTGGGTTCCGCACTCCAGATGGAGACTCAGCTGGAAGTTAAAGGGAAGAATGACAAGGAACTTTATGAATTGGAGCTGTAAGTTAACTCTTTGACAGAGAGAGCGAGATGGTGGTGGGGGACAGCCCCCAGTGAAATCAGAGGTGAGAGCACAAAGCAATACAGTAGGCAGACTCCGGTTTTTTTGGGGGGGAGATGCTCGAGAATATCCGGGTGGACTCCTGAGGCTCGATCCCGCATTTGCGTATGCCGAGCCTCCTTCCTCATGACCTTTGTCCAGAGTGGAATGCCTCCCCGGCTCCCGGCACATGATCAGTGCATGCTCAGTCACGATATCAGTGCCTGCTCAGCCACGTGATCACTGACGGCACAGTCACGTGATCAGCGCCTCTCAGTCACGTGATCACCGTAGGATAAACACGTGATCAGTGAACGACCAGCCACGTGATCACTGCATGCGCAGTCAGGTGGTCAGTTCCTGATCAGCCACCTGATCAGTGCGTGCACAGTCCCCTGATCAGCGCCTGTCAGTCACTGATCACTGCCTGATAAACACGTGATCAGTGCCCGAACAGCCACGTCATCAGTGCATGCGCAGTCACGTGATCAGTGCATGATAGCCACGTGATCAGTGCATGATAGCCACGTGAACAGTGCATGATCAGTCACGTGATCAGTGCATGATCAGCCACGTGATCAGTGCATGATGAGAAACGTGATCAGTATGACCAGCCAAGTGATCAGTGCATGATAGCCACGTGATCAGTGCATGATCAGTCACGTGATCAGTGCATGGTCAGTCACGTTACCAGTACATGGTAGCTACGTGATCATTGCATGGTCAGCCACATGAGTAGTGCATGATCAGCCACGTGATCAGTGCATAATCAGTCACGTGTTCAGTGCATGGTCAGTCACGTGATCAGTGCATGATCATCCACGTGATCAGTGCATGTGGAGTCATGTAGTCAATGCATGATAGCGCCGTAGTCAGTGCACGATCAGTCCCGTGATGAGTGTATGATCAGTGAAGCGATCAGTGCAAGATAGCTTCGTGATCAGTGCATGATCAGTCACATGATCAGTGCATGATCAGCCACGTCATCAGTGCATGATAGCCACGTGAGCAGGGCATACAATTACGTGATCACTGCATGCGCAATCACGTGATCAGTGCATGAGAGCCACGTGATCAGCGCATGATCATTCACGTGAAAGGTGTGTGATCAGCGACGTGAACAGTGCATGCTCAGTCACGTGATTAGGGCCTGCTGAGCTGCGTGATTACTGTCTGCTCCTCTGCTTGACAATTGCCAGCTGAGCTGCACGATTCCTGCCTGTCATCTCCTTGACAATTGCCACCTGTGCTGCATAATTCCTGCCTGCTCATCTACTTGATTATTGCCAGGTGAGCAGCATGATTTCTCAGAGGTGAGTTCCATGATTATAGCCTGATGACTGATTCCTGCCTACTCAGCTCTTTGTTCATTGCCTGCAGATGCACATGATCAGTGTGTGACACCAAACATGATCAGCACATGATCAGTCACATGATCAATGCATGATAAGCCAGGTGATCAGTGCATGATCAATTACGTGATCATTGCATGATCAGCCACGTGAGCAGTGCATGATAGCCACGTGATCAGTGCATGATCAGTCACATGATCACTGCATGATCAGTCACTTGTTCAGTGCATGATCAGCCACGTGATCAGTGCATGATAAATTACGTCTTCAGTGCATGATCACTCACGGGACCAGTACATGGTAGCTACATGATCATTGCATGTTCAGCCACGTGATCAGTGCATGATCAATTACGTGATCAGTGCATGATCAGTTACGTGAGCAGTGTATGATCAGCCGTGTGATCAGTGCATGGTCACACACGTGAACAGTTTATGATCAGCCACGTGATCAGTGCATGATATCCAAGTGATCAGTGCATAATCAATCACGTGATCAGTGTATGATCAGCCAGGTGAACAGTGCATGCTCAGTCACGTGATCAGGGTCTGCTGAGCTGCGTGATTCCTGCCGGCTCATCTGCATGACAATTGCCATCTGAGCTGCGTGATTCCTGTCGGCTCATCTGCTTGACAATTGTCAGCTGAGCTGCGTGATTCCTGCCTGGTCACATGCTTGATTATTGCCAGTTGAGGAGCATGATTCGTCACTGCTGAGCTCCATGCTTATTGCCTGCTGATTGCGTGGTTCGTGTCTGCTCAGATCTTTGAGTATTGCCTCCTGAGGTCCCTGTTCGGTCGCCACCTGCCGGGGACCAGCCCCAACTGATCCAGGGTATTCGAAGGAGAGATGGCCTAGGCGACTATTTATATGCTAATCAGAGATGTCAAGAATAATAGTATGAGGAGAGGTCAGTAGGAAAATTTGGTAGAGAAAAGAGACTGAGTAGCTTGGTTTACGCGGAAGACCAATCAAACTTCAAGACAAGAAGTTTGCACCACTTACGTAGGCCGCAGGTGCCCTCTCAAATAGCGAAAGGTGCCTCAGCCTAGACACCTTCTCGAGTGGGTCTTAGCAGCCCAGGCATAATTAGTAAACGTGGTGGGTTCCGCACTCCAGATGAAGACTCAGCTGGAAGTTAAAGGGAAGAATGACAAGGAACTTTATGAATTGGAGCTGTAAGTTAACTCTTTGACAGAGAGAGCGAGATGGTGGTGGGGGACAGCCCCCAGTGAAATCAGAGGTGAGAGCACAAAGCAATACAGTAGGCAGACTCCGGTTTTTTTGGGGGGGAGATGCTCGAGAATATCCGGGTGGACTCCTGAGGCTCGATCCCGCATTTGCGTATGCCGAGCCTCCTTCCTCATGACCTTTGTCCAGAGTGGAATGCCTCCCCGGCTCCCGGCACATGATCAGTGCATGCTCAGTCACGATATCAGTGCCTGCTCAGCCACGTGATCACTGACGGCACAGTCACGTGATCAGCGCCTCTCAGTCACGTGATCACCGTAGGATAAACACGTGATCAGTGAACGACCAGCCACGTGATCACTGCATGCGCAGTCAGGTGGTCAGTTCCTGATCAGCCACCTGATCAGTGCGTGCACAGTCCCCTGATCAGCGCCTGTCAGTCACTGATCACTGCCTGATAAACACGTGATCAGTGCCCGAACAGCCACGTCATCAGTGCATGTGCAGTAACGTGATCAGTGCATGATAGCCACGTGATCAGTGCGTGCACAGGCCCATGATCAGCGCCTGTCAGTCACTGATCATTGCCTGATAAACACGTGATCAGTGCATGATGAGCCATGTGATCAGTGCCCGATCAGCCACGTCATCAGTGCATGCGCAGTCACGTCATCAGTGCATGAGAGCCACGTGATCAGTGCATGATCAGTCACGTGATAGTTGTGTGATCAGCCACGTGAACAGTGCATGCTCAGTCACGTGATTAGGGCCTGCTGAGCTGCGTGATTTCTGTCTGCTCATCTGCTTGACAATTGCCAGCTGAGCTGCACGATTCCTGCCTGTCATCTCCTTGACAATTGCCACCTGTGCTGCGTAATTCCTGCCTGCTCATCTACTTGATTATTGCCAGCTGAGCAGCATGATTTCTCAGAGCTTAGTTCCATGATTATTGCCTGGTGACTGATTCCTGCCTGCTCAGCTCTTTGTTTATTGCTTCCAGAGGCACATGATCAGTGTATGATAGCAAACATGATCAGCGCATGATCAGTCACATGACCAGCGCCATTAAGTCACGTGATCACTACATGATAGTCATGTGATCAGTCCATGCTCAGTCATGGTATCAGTGAATGATCAGCCACGTGATCAGTGCATGATCTGTCACATGATTAGTGTATGATCATCCACGTGATCAGTGCATGGGCAGTCATGTGATCAGTGCATGATATAGACGTGATCAGTGCATGATCAGTCTCGTGGTCAGTGCATGATAGCCACGTGATCAGTGCATGATCAGTCACCTGATGTGTGTATGGTCATTCACATGTCCTGTACATGGTAGCTACATGATCATTGCATGATCAGTCACATGAGTAATGCATGATAGCCACGTGATCACTGCATGATCAGTCACGTGATCAGTGCATGATCAGTCACATGGTCAGCACCATTAAGTCACGTGATCACTACATGATAGTCATGTGATCAGTCCATGCTCAGTCTCGGTATCAGTGCATGATCAGCCACGTGATCAGTGCATGATAGCCACGTGATCAGTGCATGATCAGCCAGGTGATCAGTGAATGATTGCTACGTGATCAGTTCATGATTAGTCAGCTGATCTGTGCATGACCAGGCAGGTGACCAGTGTATGATCAGCCACGTGAACAGTGCATGATAGCCACGTGATCAGTGCATGCTCAGTCACGTGATCTGGACTTGATCAGCCACGTGATCAGTGCCTGCAGAGTCACGTGATCAGGGCCTGCTGAGCTGCGTGATTCCTGCCGGCTCATCTGCATGACAATTGCCAGCTGAGCTGCGTGATTCCTCTCGGCTCATCTGCTTGACAATTGCCAGCTGAGCTGCGTGATTCCTGCCTGGTCACGTGCTTGATTATTGCCAGTTGAGCAGCATGATTCGTCACTGCTGAGCTCCATGCTTATTGCCTGCTGATTGCGTGGTTCGTGTCTGCTCAGCTCTTTGAGTATTGCCTCCTGAGGTCCCTGTTCGGTCGCCACCTGCCCGGGACCAGCCCCAACTGATCCAGGGTATTCGAAGGAGAGATGGCCTAGGCGACTATTTATATGCTAATCAGAGATGTCAAGAATAATAGTATGAGGAGAGCTCAGTAGGAAAATTCGGTGGAGAAAAGAGACTGAGCAGCTTGGTTTACACGGAAGACCAATCAAACTTCAAGACAAGAAGTTTGCACCACTTACGTAGGCCGCAGGCGCCCTCTCGAATAGCGAAAGGTGCCTCACCCTAGACACCTTCTCGAGTGGGTCTTAGAAGCCCAGGCATAATTAGGAAGCGTGGTGGGTTCCGCGCTCCAGATGGAGACTCAGCTGGAAGTTAAAGGGAAGAATGACAAGGAACTTTATGAATTGGAGCTGTAAGTTAACTCTTTGACAGAGAGAGCGAGATGGTGGTGGGGGACAGACCCCAGTGAAATCAGAGGTGAGAGCACAAAGCAATACAGTAGGCAGACTCTGGTTTTTTGGGGGGGAGATGTTCGAGAATATCCGGGTGGACTCCTGAGGCTCGATCCCGAATTTGCGTATGCTGAGCCTACTTCCTCATGACCTTTGTCCAGAGCGGAATGCCTCCCCAGCTCCCGGCACATGATCAGTGCATGCTCAGTCACGATATCAGTGCCTGCTCACCCACGTGATCACTGACGGCACAGTCACGTGATCAGCGCCTCTCAGTCACGTGATCACCGGATGATAAACACGTGATCAGTGAACGACCAGCCACGTGATCACTGCATGCACAGTCAGGTGGTCAGTTCCTGATCAGCCACCTGATCAGTGCGTGCACAGTCCCCTAATCAGCGCCTGTCAGTCACTGATCACTACCTGATAAACACATGATCAGTGCCCGAACAGCCACGTCATCAGTGCATGCGCAGTCACGTGATCAGTGCATGATAGCCACGTGATCAGTGCATGCACAGTCCCATGATCAGCGCCTGTCAGTCACTGATCATTGCCTGATAAACACGTGATCAGTGCATGATGAGCCATGTGATCAGTGCCCGATCAGCCACGTCATCAGTGCATGCGCAGTCACGTCATCAGTGCATGATAGCCAAGTGATCAGTGCATGCTCAGTCACGTGATCTGGACTTGATCAGCCACGTGATCAGTGCCTGCAGAGTCACGTGATCAGGGCCTGCTGAGCTGAGTGATTCCTGCCAGCTCATCTGCATGACAATTGACATCTGAGCTGCGTGATTCCTGTCGGCTCATCTGCTTGACAATTGCCAGCTGAGCTGCGTGATTCCTGTCAGCTCATCTGCTTGACAATTGCCAGCTGAGCTGCGTGATTCCTGCCTGGTCACGTGCTTGATTATTGCCAGCTGAGCAGCATGATTCGTCACTGCTGAGCTCCATGCTTATTGCCTGCTGATTGCGTGGTTCGTGTCTGCTCAGCTCTTTGAGTATCGCCTCCTGAGGTCCCTGTTCGGTCGCCACCTGCCGGGGACCAGCCCCAACTGATCCAGGGTATTCGAAGGAGAGATGGCCGAGGCGACTCTTTATATGCTAATCGGAGATGTCAAGAATAATAGTATGAGGAGAGCTCAGTAGGAAAATTCGGTGGAGAAAAGAGACTGAGTAGCTTGGTTTACGCGGAAGACCAATCAAACTTCAAGACAAGAAGTTTGCACCACGTACGTAGGCCGCAGGTGCCCTCTCGAATAGCGAAAGGTGCCTCACACTAGAAACCTTCTCGAGTGGGTCTTAGCAGCCCAGGCATAATTAGTAAGCGTGGTGGGTTCCGCGCTCCAGATGGAGACTCAGCTGGAAGTTAAAGGGAAGAATGACAAGGAACTTTATGAATTGGAGCTGTAAGTTAACTCTTTGACAGAGAGAGCGAGATGGTGGTGGGGGACAGACCCCAGTGAAATCAGAGGTGAGAGCACAAAGCAATACAGTAGGCAGACTCTGGTTTTTTTGGGGGGAGATGCTCGAGAATATCCGGGTGAACTCCTGAGGCTCGATCCCGCATTTGCGTATGCCGAGCCTCCTTCCTCATGACCTTTGTCCAGAGTGGAATGCCTCCCCGGCTCCCGGCACATGATCAGTGCATGCTCAGTCACGATATCAGTGCCTGCTCAGCCACGTGATCACTGACGGCATAGTCACGTGATCAACGCCTCTCAGTCACTTGATTACCGTATGATAAACACGTGATCAGTGAACGACCAGCCTCGTGATCACTGCATGCGCAGTCAGGTGGTCAGTTCCTGATCAGCCACCTGATCAGTGCGTGCACAGTCCCCTGATCAGCGCCTGTCAGTCACTGATCACTGCCTGATAAACACGTGATCAGTGCCCGAACAGCCACGTCATCAGTGCATGCGCAGTTACGTCATCAGTGCATGATAGCCACGTGATCAGTGCGTGCACAGTCCCATGATCAGCGCCTGTCAGTCACTGATCATTGCCTGATAAACACGTGATCAGTGCATGATGAGCCATGTGATCAGTGCCCGATCAGCCACGTCATCAGTGCATGCGCAGTCACGTCATCAGTGCATGATAGCCACGTGATCAGTGCATGCTCAGTCACGTGATCTGGACTGGATCAGCCACGTGATCAGTGCCTGCAGAGTCACGTGATCAGGGCCTGCTGAGCTGCGTGATTCCTGCCGGCTCATCTGCGTGACAATTGCCAGCTGAGCTGCGTGATTCCTGCCTGGTCACCTGCTTGATTATTGCCAGCTGAGCAGCATGATTCGTCACTGCTGAGCTCCATGCTTATTGCCTGCTGATTGCGTGGTTCGTGTCTGCTCAGCTCTTTGAGTATTGCTTCCTGAGGTCCCTGTTCGGTCGCCACCTGCCGGGGACCAGCCCCAACTGATCCAGAGTATTCGAAGGAGAGATGGCCTAGGCGACTCTTTATATGCTAATCGGAGATGTCAAGAATAATAGTATGAGGAGAGCTCAGTAGGAAAATTCGGTGGAGAAAAGAGACTGAGTAGCTTGGTTTACGCGGAAGACCAATCAAACTTCAAGACAAAAAGTTTGCACCACGTACGTAGGCCGCAGGTGACCTCTCGAATAGCGAAAGGTGCCTCACCCTAGACACCTTCTCGAGTGGGTCTTAGCAGCCCAGGCATAATTAGTAAGCGTGGTGGTTTCCGCGCTCCAGATGGAGACTCAGCTGGAAGTTAAAGGGAAGAATGACAAGGAACTTTATGAATTGGAGCTGTAAGTTAACTCTTTGACAGAGAGAGCGAGATGGTGGTGGGGGACAGCCCCAGTGAAATCAGAGGTGAGAGCACAAAGCAATACAGTAGGCAGACTCCGGTTTTTTTTGGGGGGAGATGCTCGAGAATATCCGGGTGGACTCCTGAGGCTCGATCCCGCATTTGCGTATGCCGAGCCTCCTTCCTCATGACCTTTGTCCAGAGTGGAATGCCTCCCGGCTCCCGGCACATGATCAGTGCATGCTCAGTCATGATATCAGTGCCTGCTCAGCCACGTGATCACTGACGGCACAGTCACGTGATCAGCGCCTCTCAGTCACGTGATCACCGGATGATAAACACGTGATCAGTGAACGACCAGCCACGTGATCACTGCATGCGCAGTCAGGTGGTCAGTTCCTGATCAGCCACCTGATCAGTGTGTGCACAGTCCCCTGATCAGCGCCTGTCAGTCACTGATCACTGCCTGATAAACACGTGATCAGTGCCCGAACAGCCACGTCATCAGTGCATGCGCAGTCACGTGATCAGTGCATGATAGCCACGTGATCAGTGCATGATAGCCACGTGAACAGTGCATGATCAGTCACGTGATCAGTGCATGATCAGCCACGTGATCAGTGCATGATGAGAAACGTGATCAGTATGACCAGCCAAGTGATCAGTGCATGATAGCCACGTGATCAGTGCATGATCAGTCACGTGATCAGTGCATGGTCAGTCACGTTACCAGTACATGGTAGCTACGTGATCATTGCATGGTCAGCCACATGAGTAGTGCATGATCAGCCACGTGATCAGTGCATAATCAGTCACGTGTTCAGTGCATGGTCAGTCACGTGATCAGTGCATGATCATCCACGTGATCAGTGCATGTGAGTCATGTAGTCAATGCATGATAGCGCCGTAGTCAGTGCACGATCAGTCCCGTGATGAGTGTATGATCAGTGAAGCGATCAGTGCAAGATAGCCGTGATCAGTGCATGATCAGTCACATGATCAGTGCATGATCAGCCACGTCATCAGTGCATGATAGCCACGTGAGCAGGGCATACAATTACGTGATCACTGCATGCGCAATCACGTGATCAGTGCATGAGAGCCACGTGATCAGCGCATGATCATTCACGTGAAAGGTGTGTGATCAGCGACGTGAACAGTGCATGCTCAGTCACGTGATTAGGGCCTGCTGAGCTGCGTGATTACTGTCTGCTCCTCTGCTTGACAATTGCCAGCTGAGCTGCACGATTCCTGCCTGTCATCTCCTTGACAATTGCCACCTGTGCTGCATAATTCCTGCCTGCTCATCTACTTGATTATTGCCAGGTGAGCAGCATGATTTCTCAGAGGTGAGTTCCATGATTATAGCCTGATGACTGATTCCTGCCTACTCAGCTCTTTGTTCATTGCCTGCAGATGCACATGATCAGTGTGTGACACCAAACATGATCAGCACATGATCAGTCACATGATCAATGCATGATAAGCCAGGTGATCAGTGCATGATCAATTACGTGATCATTGCATGATCAGCCACGTGAGCAGTGCATGATAGCCACGTGATCAGTGCATGATCAGTCACATGATCACTGCATGATCAGTCACTTGTTCAGTGCATGATCAGCCACGTGATCAGTGCATGATAAATTACGTCTTCAGTGCATGATCACTCACGGGACCAGTACATGGTAGCTACATGATCATTGCATGTTCAGCCACGTGATCAGTGCATGATCAATTACGTGATCAGTGCATGATCAGCTACGTGAGCAGTGTATGATCAGCCGTGTGATCAGTGCATGGTCACACATGTGAACAGTTTATGATCAGCCACGTGATCAGTGCATGATATCCAAGTGATCAGTGCATGATCAATCACGTGATCAGTGTATGATCAGCCAGGTGAACAGTGCATGCTCAGTCACGTGATCAGGGTCTGCTGAGCTGCGTGATTCCTGCCGGCTCATCTGCATGACAATTGCCATCTGAGCTGCGTGATTCCTGTCGGCTCATCTGCTTGACAATTGTCAGCTGAGCTGCGTGATTCCTGCCTGGTCACATGCTTGATTATTGCCAGTTGAGGAGCATGATTCGTCACTGCTGAGCTCCATGCTTATTGCCTGCTGATTGCGTGGTTCGTGTCTGCTCAGATCTTTGAGTATTGCCTCCTGAGGTCCCTGTTCGGTCGCCACCTGCCGGGGACCAGCCCCAACTGATCCAGGGTATTCGAAGGAGAGATGGCCTAGGCGACTATTTATATGCTAATCAGAGATGTCAAGAATAATAGTATGAGGAGAGGTCAGTAGGAAAATTTGGTAGAGAAAAGAGACTGAGTAGCTTGGTTTACGCGGAAGACCAATCAAACTTCAAGACAAGAAGTTTGCACCACTTACGTAGGCCGCAGGTGCCCTCTCAAATAGCGAAAGGTGCCTCAGCCTAGACACCTTCTCGAGTGGGTCTTAGCAGCCCAGGCATAATTAGTAAACGTGGTGGGTTCCGCACTCCAGATGAAGACTCAGCTGGAAGTTAAAGGGAAGAATGACAAGGAACTTTATGAATTGGAGCTGTAAGTTAACTCTTTGACACAGAGAGAGCGAGATGGTGGTGGGGGACAGCCCCCAGTGAAATCAGAGGTGAGAGCACAAAGCAATACAGTAGGCAGACTCCGGTTTTTTTGGGGGAGATGCTCGAGAATATCCGGGTGGACTCCTGAGGCTCGATCCCGCATTTGCGTATGCGGAGCCTCCTTCCTCATGACCTTTGTCCAGAGTGGAATGCCTCTCCGGCTCCCGGCACATGATCAGTGCTTGCTCAGTCACGATATCAGTGCCTGCTCAGCCACGTGATCACTGACGGCACAGTCACGTGATCAGCGCCTCTCAGTCACGTGATCACCGTAGGATAAACACGTGATCAGTGAACGACCAGCCACGTGATCACTGCATGCGCAGTCAGGTGGTCAGTTCCTGATCAGCCACCTGATCAGTGCGTGCACAGTCCCCTGATCAGCGCCTGTCAGTCACTGATCACTGCCTGATAAACACGTGATCAGTGCCCGAACAGCCACGTCATCAGTGCATGCGCAGTCACGTGATCAGTGCATGATAGCCACGTGATCAGTGCATGATAGCCACGTGAACAGTGCATGATCAGTCACGTGATCAGTGCATGATCAGCCACGTGATCAGTGCATGATGAGAAACGTGATCAGTATGACCAGCCAAGTGATCAGTGCATGATAGCCACGTGATCAGTGCATGATCAGTCACGTGATCAGTGCATGGTCAGTCACGTTACCAGTACATGGTAGCTACGTGATCATTGCATGGTCAGCCACATGAGTAGTGCATGATCAGCCACGTGATCAGTGCATAATCAGTCACGTGTTCAGTGCATGGTCAGTCACGTGATCAGTGCATGATCATCCACGTGATCAGTGCATGTGGAGTCATGTAGTCAATGCATGATAGCGCCGTAGTCAGTGCACGATCAGTCCCGTGATGAGTGTATGATCAGTGAAGCGATCAGTGCAAGATAGCTTCGTGATCAGTGCATGATCAGTCACATGATCAGTGCATGATCAGCCACGTCATCAGTGCATGATAGCCACGTGAGCAGGGCATACAATTACGTGATCACTGCATGCGCAATCACGTGATCAGTGCATGAGAGCCACGTGATCAGCGCATGATCATTCACGTGAAAGGTGTGTGATCAGCGACGTGAACAGTGCATGCTCAGTCACGTGATTAGGGCCTGCTGAGCTGCGTGATTACTGTCTGCTCCTCTGCTTGACAATTGCCAGCTGAGCTGCACGATTCCTGCCTGTCATCTCCTTGACAATTGCCACCTGTGCTGCATAATTCCTGCCTGCTCATCTACTTGATTATTGCCAGGTGAGCAGCATGATTTCTCAGAGGTGAGTTCCATGATTATAGCCTGATGACTGATTCCTGCCTACTCAGCTCTTTGTTCATTGCCTGCAGATGCACATGATCAGTGTGTGACACCAAACATGATCAGCACATGATCAGTCACATGATCAATGCATGATAAGCCAGGTGATCAGTGCATGATCAATTACGTGATCATTGCATGATCAGCCACGTGAGCAGTGCATGATAGCCACGTGATCAGTGCATGATCAGTCACATGATCACTGCATGATCAGTCACTTGTTCAGTGCATGATCAGCCACGTGATCAGTGCATGATAAATTACGTCTTCAGTGCATGATCACTCACGGGACCAGTACATGGTAGCTACATGATCATTGCATGTTCAGCCACGTGATCAGTGCATGATCAATTACGTGATCAGTGCATGATCAGTTACGTGAGCAGTGTATGATCAGCCGTGTGATCAGTGCATGGTCACACACGTGAACAGTTTATGATCAGCCACGTGATCAGTGCATGATATCCAAGTGATCAGTGCATAATCAATCACGTGATCAGTGTATGATCAGCCAGGTGAGCAGTGCATGCTCAGTCACGTGATCAGGGCCTGCTGAGCTGCGTTATTCCTGCCGGCTCATCTGCATGACAATTGCCATCTGAGCTGCGTGATTCCTGTCGGCTCATCTGCTTGACAATTGTCAGCTGAGCTGCGTGATTCCTGCCTGGTCACATGCTTGATTATTGCCAGTTGAGGAGCATGATTCGTCACTGCTGAGCTCCATGCTTATTGCCTGCTGATTGCGTGGTTCGTGTCTGCTCAGATCTTTGAGTATTGCCTCCTGAGGTCCCTGTTCGGTCGCCACCTGCCGGGGACCAGCCCCAACTGATCCAGGGTATTCGAAGGAGAGATGGCCTAGGCGACTATTTATATGCTAATCAGAGATGTCAAGAATAATAGTATGAGGAGAGGTCAGTAGGAAAATTTGGTAGAGAAAAGAGACTGAGTAGCTTGGTTTACGCGGAAGACCAATCAAACTTCAAGACAAGAAGTTTGCACCACTTCCGTAGGCCGCAGGTGCCCTCTCAAATAGCGAAAGGTGCCTCAGCCTAGACACCTTCTCGAGTGGGTCTTAGCAGCCCAGGCATAATTAGTAAACGTGGTGGGTTCCGCACTCCAGATGGAGACTCAGCTGGAAGTTAAAGGGAAGAATGACAAGGAACTTTATGAATTGGAGCTGTAAGTTAACTCTTTGACAGAGAGAGCGAGATGGTGGTGGGGGACAGCCCCCAGTGAAATCAGAGGTGAGAGCACAAAGCAATACAGTAGGCAGACTCCGGTTTTTTTGGGGGAGATGCTCGAGAATATCCGGGTGGACTCCTGAGGCTCGATCCCGCATTTGCGTATGCCGAGCCTCCTTCCTCATGACCTTTGTCCAGAGTGGAATGCCTCCCCGGCTCCCGGCACATGATCAGTGCATGCTCAGTCACGATATCAGTGCCTGCTCAGCCACGTGATCACTGACGGCACAGTCACGTGATCAGCGCCTCTCAGTCACGTGATCACCGTAGGATAAACACGTGATCAGTGAACGACCAGCCACGTGATCACTGCATGCGCAGTCAGGTGGTCAGTTCCTGATCAGCCACCTGATCAGTGCGTGCACAGTCCCCTGATCAGCGCCTGTCAGTCACTGATCACTGCCTGATAAACACGTGATCAGTGCCCGAACAGCCACGTCATCAGTGCATGTGCAGTAACGTGATCAGTGCATGATAGCCACGTGATCAGTGCGTGCACAGGCCCATGATCAGCGCCTGTCAGTCACTGATCATTGCCTGATAAACACGTGATCAGTGCATGATGAGCCATGTGATCAGTGCCCGATCAGCCACGTCATCAGTGCATGCGCAGTCACGTCATCAGTGCATGAGAGCCACGTGATCAGTGCATGATCAGTCACGTGATCAGTTGTGTGATCAGCCACGTGAACAGTGCATGCTCAGTCACGTGATTAGGGCCTGCTGAGCTGCGTGATTTCTGTCTGCTCATCTGCTTGACAATTGCCAGCTGAGCTGCACGATTCCTGCCTGTCATCTCCTTGACAATTGCCACCTGTGCTGCGTAATTCCTGCCTGCTCATCTACTTGATTATTGCCAGCTGAGCAGCATGATTTCTCAGAGCTTAGTTCCATGATTATTGCCTGGTGACTGATTCCTGCCTGCTCAGCTCTTTGTTTATTGCTTCCAGAGGCACATGATCAGTGTATGATAGCAAACATGATCAGCGCATGATCAGTCACATGATCAGCGCCATTAAGTCACGTGATCACTACATGATAGTCATGTGATCAGTCCATGCTCAGTCATGGTATCAGTGAATGATCAGCCACGTGATCAGTGCATGATCTGTCACATGATTAGTGTATGTTCATCCACGTGATCAGTGCATGGGCAGTCATGTGATCAGTGCATGATATAGACGTGATCAGTGCATGATCAGTCTCGTGGTCAGTGCATGATAGCCACGTGATCAGTGCATGATCAGTCACCTGATGTGTGTATGGTCATTCACGTGTCCTGTACATGGTAGCTACATGATCATTGCATGATCAGCCACATGAGTAATGCATGATAGCCACGTGATCACTGCATGATCAGTCACGTGATCAGTGCATGATCAGTCACATGGTCAGCACCATTAAGTCACGTGATCACTACATGATAGTCATGTGATCAGTCCATGCTCAGTCTCGGTATCAGTGCATGATCAGCCACGTGATCAGTGCATGATAGCCACGTGATCAGTGCATGATCAGCCAGGTGATCAGTGAATGATTGCTACGTGATCAGTTCATGATTAGTCAGCTGATCTGTGCATGACCAGGCAGGTGACCAGTGTATGATCAGCCACGTGAACAGTGCATGATAGCCACGTGATCAGTGCATGCTCAGTCACGTGATCTGGACTTGATCAGCCACGTGATCAGTGCCTGCAGAGTCACGTGATCAGGGCCTGCTGAGCTGCGTGATTCCTGCCGGCTCATCTGCATGACAATTGCCAGCTGAGCTGCGTGATACCTCTCGGCTCATCTGCTTGACAATTGCCAGCTGAGCTGCGTGATTCCTGCCTGGTCACGTGCTTGATTATTGCCAGTTGAGCAGCATGATTCGTCACTGCTGAGCTCCATGCTTATTGCCTGCTGATTGCGTGGTTCGTGTCTGCTCAGCTCTTTGAGTATTGCCTCCTGAGGTCCCTGTTCGGTCGCCACCTGCCCGGGACCAGCCCCAACTGATCCAGGGTATTCGAAGGAGAGATGGCCTAGGCGTCTATTTATATGCTAATCAGAGATGTCAAGAATAATAGTATGAGGAGAGCTCAGTAGGAAAATTCGGTGGAGAAAAGAGACTGAGTAGCTTGGTTTACACGGAAGACCAATCAAACTTCAAGACAAGAAGTTTGCACCACTTACATAGGCCGCAGGCGCCCTCTCGAATGGGGAAAGGTGCCTCACCCTAGACACCTTCTCGAGTGGGTCTTAGCAGCCCAGGCATAATTAGGAAGCGTGGTGGGTTCCGCGCTCCAGATGGAGACTCAGCTGGAAGTTAAAGGGAAGAATGACAAGGAACTTTATGAATTGGAGCTGTAAGTTACCTCTTTGACAGAGAGAGCGAGATGGTGGTGGGGGACAGACCCCAGTGAAATCAGAGGTGAGAGCACAAAGCAATACAGTAGGCAGACTCTGGTTTTTGGGGGGAGATGCTCGAGAATATCCGGGTGGATTCCTGAGGCTCGATCCCGCATTTGCGTATGCTGAGCCTACTTCCTCATGACCTTTGTCCAGAGCGGAATGCCTCCCCGGCTCCCGGCACATGATCAGTGCATGCTCAGTCACGATATCAGTGCCTGCTCACCCACGTGATCACTGACGGCACAGTCACGTGATCAGCGCCTCTCAGTCACGTGATCACCGGATGATAAACACGTGATCAGTGAACGACCAGCCACGTGATCACTGCATGCACAGTCAGGTGGTCAGTTCCTGATCAGCCACCTGATCAGTGCGTGCACAGTCCCCTAATCAGCGCCTGTCAGTCACTGATCACTACCTGATAAACACATGATCAGTGCCCGAACAGCCACGTCATCAGTGCATGCGCAGTCACGTCATCAGTGCATGACAGCCACGTGATCAGTGCATGCACAGTCCCATGATCAGCGCCTGTCGGTCACTGATCATTGCCTGATAAACACGTGATCAGTGCATGATGAGCCATGTGATCAGTGCCCGATCAGCCACGTCATCAGTGCATGCGCAGTCACGTCATCAGTGCATGATAGCCAAGTCATCAGTGCATGCGCAGTCACGTGATCTGGACTTGATCAGCCACGTGATCAGTGCCTGCAGAGTCACGTGATCAGGGCCTGCTGAGCTGAGTGATTCCTGCCAGCTCATCTGCATGACAATTGAAATGTGAGCTGCGTGATTCCTGTCGGCTCATCTGCTTGACAATTGCCAGCTGAGCTGCGTGATTCCTGTCGGCTCATCTGCTTGACAATTGCCAGCTGAGCTGCGTGATTCCTGCCTGGTCACGTGCTTGATTATTGCCAGTTGAGCAGCGTGATTCGTCACTGCTGAGCTCCATGCTTATTGCCTGCTGATTGCGTGGTTCGTGTCTGCTCAGCTCTTTGAGTATTGCCTCCTGAGGTCCCTGTTCGGTCGCCACCTGCCGGGGACCAGCCCCAACTGATCCAGGGTATTCGAAGGAGAGATGGCCTAGGCGACTCTTTATATGCTAATCGGAGATGTCAAGAATAATAGTATGAGGAGAGCTCAGTAGGAAAATTCGGTGGAGAAAAGAGACTGAGTAGCTTGGTTTACGCGGAAGACCAATCAAACTTCAAGACAAGAAGTTTGCACCACGTACGTAGGCCGCAGGTGCCCTCTCGAATAGCGAAAGGTGCCTCACACTAGACACCTTCTCGAGTGGGTCTTAGCAGCCCAGGCATAATTAGTAAGCGTGGTGGGTTCCGCGCTCCAGATGGAGACTCAGCTGGAAGTTAAAGGGAAGAATGACAAGGAACTTTATGAATTGGAGCTGTAAGTTAACTCTTTGACAGAGAGAGCGAGATGGTGGTGGGGGACAGCCCCAGTGAAATCAGAGGTGAGAGCACAAAGCAATACAGTAGGCAGACTCTGGTTTTTTTGGGGGGAGATGCTCGAGAATATCCGGGTGGACTCCTGAGGCTCGATCCCGCATTTGCGTATGCCGAGCCTCCTTCCTCATGACCTTTGTCCAGAGTGGAATGCCTCCCCGGCTCCCGGCACATGATCAGTGCATGCTCAGTCACGATATCAGTGCCTGCTCAGCCACGTGATCACTGACGGCATAGTCACGTGATCAACGCCTCTCAGTCACTTGATTACCGTATGATAAACACGTGATCAGTGAACGACCAGCCACGTGATCACTGCATGCGCAGTCAGGTGGTCAGTTCCTGATCAGCCACCTGATCAGTGCGTGCACAGTCCCCTGATCAGCGCCTGTCAGTCACTGATCACTGCCTGATAAACTCGTGATCAGTGCCCGAACAGCCACGTCATCAGTGCATGCGCAGTCACGTGATCAGTGCATGATAGCCACGTGATCAGTGCGTGCACAGTCCCATGATCAGCGCCTGTCAGTCACTGATCATTGCCTGATAAACACGTGATCAGTGCATGATGAGCCATGTGATCAGTGCCCGATCAGCCACGTCATCAGTGCATGCGCAGTCACGTCATCAGTGCATGATAGCCACGTGATCAGTGCATGCTCAGTCACGTGATCTGGACTGGATCAGCCACGTGATCAGTGCCTGCAGAGTCACGTGATCAGGGCCTGCTGAGCTGCGTGATTCCTGCCGGCTCATCTGCGTGACAATTGCCAGCTGAGCTGCGTGATTCCTGCCTGGTCACCTGCTTGATTATTGCCAGCTGAGCAGCATGATTCGTCACTGCTGAGCTCCATGCTTATTGCCTGCTGATTGCGTGGTTCGTGTCTGCTCAGCTCTTTGAGTATTGCCTCCTGAGGTCCCTGTTCGGTCGCCACCTGCCGGGGACCAGCCCCAACTGATCCAGGGTATTCGAAGGAGAGATGGCCTAGGCGACTATTTATATGCTAATCGGAGATGTCAAGAATAATAGTATGAGGAGAGCTCAGTAGGAAAATTCGGTGGAGAAAAGAGACTGAGTAGCTTGGTTTACGCGGAAGACCAATCAAACTTCAAGACAAAAAGTTTGCACCACTTACGTAGGCCGCAGGTGACCTCTCGAATAGCGAAAGGTGCCTCACCCTAGACACCTTCTCGAGTGGGTCTTAGCAGCCCAGGCATAATTAGTAAGCGTGGTGGGTTCCGCGCTCCAGATGGAGACTCAGCTGGAAGTTAAAGGGAAGAATGACAAGGAACTTTATGAATTGGAGCTGTGAGTTAACTCTTTGACAGAGAGAGCGAGATGGTGGTGGGGGACAGCCCCAGTGAAATCAGAGGTGAGAGCACAAAGCAATACAGTAGGCAGACTCCGGTTTTTGGGGGGAGATGCTCGAGAATATCCGGGTGGACTCCTGAGGCTCGATCCCGCATTTGCGTATGCCGAGCCTCCTTCCTCATGACCTTTGTCCAGAGTGGAATGCCTCCCGGCTCCCGGCACATGATCAGTGCATGCTCAGTCACGATATCAGTGCCTGCTCAGCCACGTGATCACTGACGGCACAGTCACGTGATCAGCGCCTCTCAGTCACGTGATCACCGCATGATAAACACGTGATCAGTGAACGACCAGCCACGTGATCACTGCATGCGCAGTCAGGTGGTCAGTTCCTGATCAGCCACCTGATCAGTGCGTGCACAGTCCCCTGATCAGCGCCTGTCAGTCACTGATCACTGCCTGATAAACACGTGATCAGTGCCCGAACAGCCACGTCATCAGTGCATGCGCAGTCACGTGATCAGTGCATGATAGCCACGTGATCAGTGCGTGCACAGTCCCATGATCAGCGCCTGTCAGTCACTGATCATTGCCTGATAAACACGTGATCAGTGCATGATGAGCCATGTGATCAGTGCATGATCAGCCACGTGATCAGTGCATGCGCAGTCACGTGATCAGTGCATGATAGCCACGTGATCAGTGCATGCTCAGTCACGTGATCTGGACTTGATCAGCCACGTGATCAGTGCCTGCAGAGTCACGTGATCAGGGCCTGCTGAGCTGCGTGATTCCTGCTGGCTCATCTGCTTGACAATTGCCAGCTGAGCTGCGTGATTCCTGCCTGGTCACGTGCTTGATTATTGCCAGTTGAGCAGCATGATTCGTCACTGCTGAGCTCCATGCTTATTGCCTGCTGATTGCGTGGTTCGTGTCTGCTCAGCTCTTTGAGTATTGCCTCCTGAGGTCCCTGTTCGGTCGCCACCTGCCGGGGACCAGCCCCAACTGATCCAGGGTATTCGAAGGAGAGATGGCCTAGGCGACTATTTATATGCTAATCAGAGATGTCAAGAATAATAGTATGAGGAGAGCTCAGTAGGAAAATTCGGTGGAGAAAAGAGACTGAGTAGCTTGGTTTACGCGGAAGACCAATCAAACTTCAAGACAAGAAGTTTGCACCACGTACGTAGGCCGCAGGTGCCCTCTCGAATAGCGAAAGGTGCCTCACCCTAGACACCTTCTCGAGTGGGTCTTAGCAGCCCAGGCATAATTAGTAAGCGTGGTGGGTTCCGCGCTCCAGATGGAGACTCAGCTGGAAGTTAAAGGGAAGAATGACAAGGAACTTTATGAATTGGAGCTGTAAGTTAACTCTTTGACAGAGAGAGCGAGATGGTGGTGGGGGACAGCCCCCAGTGAAATCAGAGGTGAGAGCACAAAGCAATACAGTAGGCAGACTCCGGTTTTTTTGGGGGGAGATGCTCGAGAATATCCGGGTGGACTCCTGAGGCTCGATCCCGCATTTGCGTATGCCGAGCCTCCTTCCTCATGACCTTTGTCCAGAGTGGAATGCCTCCCCGGCTCCCGGCACATGATCAGTGCATGCTCAGTCACGATATCAGTGCCTGCTCAGCCACGTGATCACTGACGGCACAGTCACGTGATCAGCGCCTCTCAGTCACGTGATCACCGCATGATAAACACGTGATCAGTGAATGACCAGCCACGTGATCACTGCATGCGCAGTCAGGTGGTCAGTTCCTGATCAGCCACCTGATCAGTGCGTGCACAGTCCCCTGATCAGCGCCTGTCAGTCACTGATCACTGCCTGATAAACACGTGATCAGTGCATGAACAGCCACGTGATCAGTGCATGCGCAGTCACGTGATCAGTGCATGATAGCCACGTGATCAGTGCATGATAGCCACGTGATCAGTGCATGATCAGTCACGTGATCAGTGCATGATCAGCCACGTGATCAGTGCATGATGAGCCACGTGATCAGTATGATCAGCCACGTGATCAGTGCATGATAGCCACGTGATCAGTGCATGATCAGTCACGTGATCAGTGCATGATCAGTCACGTGATCAGTACATGATAGCTACGTGATCAGTGCATGATCAGCCACGTGATCAGTGCATGATCAGCCACGTGATCAGTGCATGATCAGTCACGTGATCAGTGCATGATCAGTCACGTGATCAGTGCATGATCAGCCACGTGATCAGTGCATGTGAGTCATGTAGTCAGTGCATGATAGCGCCGTGATCAGTGCATGATCAGTCCCGTGATCAGTGCATGATCAGTCACGTGATCAGTGCATGATAGCCACGTGATCAGTGCATGATCAGTCACGTGATCAGTGCATGATCAGCCACGTGATCAGTGCATGATAGCCACGTGATCAGTGCATACAATTACGTGATCAGTGCATGATCAATCACGTGATCAGTGCATGATAGCCACGTGATCAGTGCATGATCATTCACGTGAAAGTGTGTGATCAGCCACGTGAACAGTGCATGCTCAGTCACGTGATCAGGGCCTGCTGAGCTGCGTGATTACTGTCTGCTCATCTGCTTGACAATTGCCAGCTGAGCTGCACGATTCCTGCCTGTCATCTCCTTGACAATTGCCACCTGTGCTGCATAATTCCTGCCTGCTCATCTGCTTGATTATTGCCAGCTGAGCAGCATGATTTCTCAGAGGTGAGTTCCATGATTATAGCCTGATGACTGATTCCTGCCTACTCAGCTCTTTGTTCATTGCCTGCAGATGCACATGATCAGTGTATGACACCAAACATGATCAGTGCATGATCAGTCACATGATCAGTGCATGATCAGCCACGTGATCAGTGCATGATCAGTCACGTGATCAGTGCATGATCAGCCACGTGATCAGTGCATGATAGCCACGTGATCAGTGCATGATCAGTCACGTGATCAGTGCATGATCAGTCACGTGATCAGTGCATGATCAGCCACGTGATCAGTGCATGATAAATCACGTGATCAGTGCATGATCAGTCACGTGATCAGTGCATGATAGCCACGTGATCAGTGCATGATCAGCCACGTGATCAGTGCATGATCAGCCACGTGATCAGTGCATGATCAGTTACGTGATCAGTGCATGATCAGCCACGTGATCAGTGCATGATCAGACACGTGATCAGTGCATGATCAGCCACGTGATCAGTGCATGATATCCACGTGATCAGTGCATGATCAGTCACGTGATCAGTGTATGATCAGCCACGTGATCAGTGCATGCTCAGTCACGTGATCAGGGCCTGCTGAGCTGCGTGATTCCTGTCTGCTCATCTGCTTGACAATTGCCAGCTGAGCTGCATGATTCCTGCCTGTCATCTGCTTGACAATTGCCAGCTGTGCTGCGTAATTCCTGCCTGCTCAGCTGCTTGATTATTGCCAGCTGAGCAGCATGATTCCTCACAGCTGAGTTCCATGATTATTGCCTGCTGACTGTTTGATTCGTGCCTACTCAGCTCTTTGTTTATTGCCTCCAGAGGCACATGATCAGTGTATGATAGCAAACATGATCAGCGCATGATCAGTCACATGATCAGCGCCATTAAGTCACGTGATCACTACATGATAGTCATGTGATCAGTCCATGCTCAGTCACGGTATCAGTGCATGATCAGCCACGTGATCAGTGCATGATAGCCACGTGATCAGTGCATGATAGCCACGTGATCAGTGCATGATCAGCCAGGTGATCAGTGCATGATAGCTAAGTGATCAGTGCATGATTAGTCACGTGATCAGTGCATGACAGGCACGTGATCAGTGCATGATCAGCCACGTGATCAGTGCATGATAGCCACGTGATCAGTGCATGATCAGTCACGTGATCAGTGCATGATCAGTCACGTGACCAGTACATGGTAGCTACGTGATCAGTGCATGATCAGCCACGTGATCAGTGCATGATAGCCACGTGATCAGTGCATGATCAGCCACGTGATCAGTGCATGATCAGTCACGTGATCAGTGCATGATCAGCCACGTGATCAGTGCATGATCAATTACGTGATCAGTGCATGATCAGTCACGTGATCAGTGCATGGTAGCTGCGTGATCAGTGCATGATCAGCCACGTGATCAGTGCATGATAGCCACGTGATCAGTGCATGATCAGTCACGTGATCAGTGCATGATCAGTCACGTGATCAGTGCATGATCAATCACGTGATCAGTGCATGATCAGTCACGTGATCAGTGCATGGTAGCTACGTGATCAGTGCATGATCAGCCACGTGATCAGTGCATGATAGCCACGTGATCAGTGCATGATAGCCACGTGATCAGTGCATGATCAGTCACGTGATCAGTGCATGATCAGCCACGTGATCAGTGCATGATAGCCACGTGATCAGTGCATGATCAGTCACGTGATCAGTGTGTGATCAGCCACGTGATCAGTGCATGATGAGTCACGTGATCAGTGCATGATCAATTACGTGATCAGTGCATGATCAGTCACGTGACCAGTGCATGGTTGCTACGTGATCATTGCATGATCAGCCACGTGAGCAGTGCATGATAGCCACGTGATCAGTGCATGATCAGTCACGTGATCAGTGCATGATCAGTCACTGATCAGTGCATGATCATTTACGTGATCTGTGCATGATCAGTCACGTGACCAGTATATGGTAGCTACGTGATCATTGCATGATCAGCCACGTGATCAGTGCATGATAGCCACGTGATCAGTGCATGATCAGTTACGTGATCAGTGTATGATCAGCCACGTGATCAGTGCATGGATGCCACGTGATCAGTGCATGATCAGTCACGTGACAGTGTGTGATCAGCCACGTGATCAGTGCATGATCAGCCACGTGATCAGTGCATGATAGCCACGTGATCAGTGCATGATCAGTTACGTGATCAGTGCATGATCAGCCACGTGATCAGTGCATGATCAGACACGTGAAGTGTGCATGATCAGCCACGTGATCAGTGCATGATAGTCACGTGATCAGTGCATGATCAGTCACGTGATCAGTGCATGATCAGTCACGTGATCAGTGCATGATCAGTCACGTGATCAGTGCATGATCAGTCACGTGATCAGTGCATGATAGCTGCGTGATCATTGCATGATCAGCCACGTGATCAGTGCATGATAGCCACGTGATCAGTGCATGATCAGTCACGTGATCAGTGCATGATCAGCCACGTGATCAGTGCATGATCAGCCACGTGATCAGTGCATGATCAGTCACGTGATCAGTGTATGATCAGCCACGTGATCAGTGCATGGTCAGACACGTGATCAGTGTATGATCAGCCACGTGATCAGTGCATGATATCCAAGTGATCAGTGCATGATCAGTCACGTGATCAGTGTATGATCAGCCACGTGAACAGTGCATGCTCAGTCACGTGATCAGGGCCTGCTGAGCTGCGTGATTACTGTCTGCTCATCTGCTTGACAATTGCCAGCTGAGCTGCACGATTCCTGCCTGTCATCTGCTTGACAATTGCCAGCTGTGCTGCGTAATTCCTGCCTGCTCAGCTGCTTGATTATTGCCAGCTGAGCAGCATGATTCCTCACAGCTGAGTTCCATGATTATTGCCTGCTGACTGTTTGATTCGTGCCTACTCAGCTCTTTGTTTATTGCCTCCAGAGGCACATGATCAGTGTATGATAGCAAACATGATCAGCGCATGATCAGTCACATGATCAGCGCCATTAAGTCACGTGATCACTACATGATAGTCATGTGATCAGTCCATGCTCAGTCACGGTATCAGTGCATGATCAGCCACGTGATCAGTGCATGATCTGTCACATGATTAGTGTATGATCATCCACGTGATCAGTGCATGGGCAGTCATGTGATCAGTGCATGATTAGACGTGATCAGTGCATGATCAGTCTCGTGATCAGTGCATGATAGCCACGTGATCAGTGCATGATCAGTCACCTGATGGGTGTATGATCATTCACGTGACCAGTACATGGTAGCTACATGATCAGTGCATGATCAGCCACGTGATCAGTGCATGATAGCCACGTGATCAGTGCATGATCAGTCACGTGATCAGTGCATGATCAGTCACGTGATCAGTGCATGATCAGCCACGTGATCAGTGCATGATCAATTACGTGATCAGTGCATGATCAGTCACGTGATCAGTGCATGATAGCTGCGTGATCAGTGCATGATCAGCCACGTGATCAGTGCATGATAGCCACGTGATCAGTGCATGATCAGTCACGTGATCAGTGCATGATCAGTCACGTGATCAGTGCATGATCAATTACGTGATCAGTGCATGATCAGTCACGTGATCAGTGCATGGTAGCTACGTGATCAGTGCATGATCAGCCACGTGATCAGTGCATGATAGCCACGTGATCAGTGCATGATAGCCACGTGATCAGTGCATGATCAGTCACGTGATCAGTGTGATCAGCCACGTGATCAGTGCATGATAGCCACGTGATCAGTGCATGATCAGTCACGTGATCGTGTGTGATCAGCCACGTGATCAGTGCATGATGAGTCACGTGATCAGTGCATGATCAATTACGTGATCAGTGCATGATCAGTCACGTGACCAGTACATGGTTGCTACGTGATCAGTGCATGATCAGCCACGTGATCAGTGCATGATAGCCACGTGATCAGTGCATGATCAGTCACGTGATCAGTGCATGATCAGTCACTGATCAGTGCATGATCATTTACGTGATCTGTGCATGATCAGTCACGTGACCAGTATATGGTAGCTACGTGATCATTGCATGATCAGCCACGTGATCAGTGCATGATAGCCACGTGATCAGTGCATGATCAGTTACGTGATCAGTGTATGATCAGCCACGTGATCAGTGCATGAGTGCCACGTGATCAGTGCATGATCAGTCACGTGACAGTGTGTGATCAGCCACGTGATCAGTGCATGATCAGCCACGTGATCAGTGCATGATAGCCACGTGATCAGTGCATGATCAGTTACGTGATCAGTGTATGATCAGCCACGTGATCAGTGCATGATCAGACACGTGAAGTGTGCATGATCAGCCACGTGATCAGTGCATGATATCCACGTGATCAGTGCATGATCAGTCACGTGATCAGTGCATGATCAGTCACGTGATCAGTGCATGATCAGTCACGTGATCAGTGCATGATCAGTCACGTGATCAGTGCATGATAGCTACGTGATCAGTGCATGATCAGCCACGTGATCAGTGCATGATAGCCACGTGATCAGTGCATGATAGCCACGTGATCAGTGCATGATCAGTCACGTGATCAGTGCATGATCAGTCACGTGATCAGTGCATGATAGCTACGTGATCAGTGCATGATCAGCCACGTGATCAGTGCATGATCAGCCACGTGATCAGTGCATGATCAGTCACGTGATCAGTGCATGATCAGTCACGTGATCAGTGCATGATCATCCACGTGATCAGTGCATGTCAGTCATGTAGTCAGTGCATGATAGCCCGTGATCAGTGCATGATCAGTCCCGTGATCAGTGCATGATCAGCCACGTGATCAGTGCATGATAGCCACGTGATCAGTGCATGATCAGTCACGTGATCAGTGCATGATCAGCCACGTGATCAGTGCATGATAGCCACGTGATCAGTGCATGACAATTACGTGATCAGTGCATGATCAGTCACGTGATCAGTGCATGATAGCCACGTGATCAGTGCATGATCAGTCACGTGAAGTGTATGATCAGCCACGTGAACAGTGCATGCTCAGTCACGTGATCAGGGCCTGCTGAGCTGCGTGATTACTGTCTGCTCATCTGCTTGACAATTGCCAGCTGAGCTGCACGATTCCTGCCTGTCATCTGCTTGACAATTGCCAGCTGTGCTGCATAATTCCTGCCTGCTCATCTGCTTGATTATTGCCAGCTGAGCAGCATGATTTCTCACAGCTGAGTTCCATGATTATTGCCTGCTGACTGATTCGTGCCTACTCAGCTCTTGTTCATTGCCTCCAGAGGCACATGATCAGTGTATGACACCAAACATGATCAGCATGATCAGTCACATGATCAGTGCATGATAAGCCACGTGATCAGTGCATGATAATCACGTGATCAGTGCATGATCAGTCACGTGATCAGTGCATGATAGCCACGTGATCAGTGCATGATCAGTCACGTGATCAGTGTATGATCAGTCACGTGATCAGTGCATGATAGCTACGTGATCAGTGCATGATCAGCCACGTGATCAGTGCATGATAGCCACGTGATCAGTGCATGATCAGCCACGTGATCAGTGCATGATCAGTCACGTGATCAGTGCATGATCAGCCACGTGATCAGTGCATGATCAATTACGTGATCAGTGCATGATCAGTCACGTGATCAGTACATGGTAGCTGCGTGATCATTGCATGATCAGCCACGTGATCAGTGCATGATAGCCACGTGATCAGTGCATGATCAGTCACGTGATCAGTGCATGATCAGTCACGTGATCAGTGCATGATCAGTCACGTGATCAGTGCATGATAGCCACGTGATCAGTGCATGATCAGCCACGTGATCAGTGCATGATAGCCACGTGATCAGTGCATGATCAGCCACGTGATCAGTGCATGATCAGTCACGTGATCAGTGCATGATCAGCCACGTGATCAGTGCATGATAGCCACGTGATCAGTGCATGATCAGTCACGTGATCAGTGCATGATCAGCCACGTGATCAGTGCATGATCAGCCACGTGATCAGTGCATGATCAATTACGTGATCAGTGCATGATCAGTCACGTGACCAGTACATGGTAGCTACGTGATCAGTGCATGATCAGCCACGTGATCAGTGCATGATAGCCACGTGATCAGTGCATGATCAGTCACGTGATCAGTGCATGATCAGTCACGTGATCAGTGCATGATCATTCACGTGATCAGTGCATGATCAGTCACGTGACCAGTATATGGTAGCTACGTGATCATTGCATGATCAGCCACGTGATCAGTGCATGATAGCCACGTGATCAGTGCATGATCAGTTACGTGATCAGTGCATGATCAGCCACGTGATCAGTGCATGATGCCACGTGATCAGTGCATGATCAGTCACGTGACAGTGCATGATCAGCCACGTGATCAGTGCATGATCAGCCACGTGATCAGTGCATGATAGCCACGTGATCAGTGCATGATCAGTCACGTGATCAGTGCATGATCAGCCACGTGATCAGTGCATGATCAGACACGTGATCAGCCATGATCAGCCACGTGATCAGTGCATGATAGCCACGTGATCAGTGCATGATCAGTCACGTGATCAGTGCATGATCAGTCACGTGATCAGTGCATGATCAGTCACGTGATCAGTGCATGATAGCCACGTGATCAGTGCATGATCAGCCACGTGAGCAGTGCATGATAGCCACGTGATCAGTGCATGATCAGTCACGTGATCAGTGTATGATCAGCCACGTGATCAGTGCATGATCAGCCACGTGATCAGTGCATGATCAGCCACGTGATCAGTGCATGATCAGCCACGTGATCAGTGCATGCTCAGTCACGTGATCAGGGCCTGCTGAGCTGCGTGATTACTGTCTGCTCATCTGCTTGACAATTGCCAGCTGAGCTGCATGATTCCTGCCTGTCATCTGCTTGACAATTGCCAGCTGTGCTGCGTAATTCCTGCCTGCTCAGCTGCTTGATTATTGCCAGCTGAGCAGCATGATTCCTCACAGCTGAGTTCCATGATTATTGCCTGCTGACTGTTTGATTCGTGCCTACTCAGCTCTTTGTTTATTGCCTCCAGAGGCACATGATCAGTGTATGATAGCAAACATGATCAGCGCATGATCAGTCACATGATCAGCGCCATTAAGTCACGTGATCACTACATGATAGTCATGTGATCAGTCCATGCTCAGTCACGGTATCAGTGCATGATCAGCCACGTGATCAGTGCATGATAGCCACGTGATCAGTGCATGATCAGCCACGTGATCAGTGCATGATCAGTCACGTGATCAGTGCATGATAGCCACGTGATCAGTGCATGATCAGTCACGTGATCAGTGCATGACAGGCACGTGATCAGTGCATGATCAGCCACGTGATCAGTGCATGATAGCCACGTGATCAGTGCATGATCAGTCACGTGATCAGTGCATGATCAGTCACGTGACCAGTGCATGGTAGCTACGTGATCATTGCATGATCAGCCACGTGATCAGTGCATGATAGCCACGTGATCAGTGCATGATCAGTCACGTGATCAGTGCATGATCAGTCACGTGATCAGTGCATGATCAATCACGTGATCAGTGCATGATCAGTCACGTGATCAGTGCATGATAGCCACGTGATCAGTGCATGATCAGCCACGTGATCAGTGCATGATAGCCACGTGATCAGTGCATGATCAGTCACGTGATCAGTGCATGATCAGCCACGTGATCAGTGCATGATCAGCACGTGATCAGTATGATCAGCCACGTGATCAGTGCATGATAGCCACGTGATCAGTGCATGATCAGTCACGTGATCAGTGCATGATCAGTCACGTGATCAGTGCATGATAGCCACGTGATCAGTGCATGATAGCCACGTGATCAGTGCATGATAGCCACGTGATCAGTGCATGATCAGTCACGTGATCAGTGCATGATCAGCCACGTGATCAGTGCATGATAGCCACGTGATCAGTGCATGATCAGTCACGTGATCAGTGCATGATCAGCCACGTGATCAGTGCATGATAGCCACGTGATCAGTGCATGATCAGCCACGTGATCAGTGCATGATCAGTCACGTGATCAGTGCATGATCAGCCACGTGATCAGTGCATGATCAGTCACGTGATCAGTGCATGATCAGCCACGTGATCAGTGCATGATCAGCCACGTGATCAGTATGATCAGCCACGTGATCAGTGCATGATAGCCACGTGATCAGTGCATGATCAGTCACGTGATCAGTGCATGATCAGCCACGTGATCAGTGCATGATAGCCACGTGATCAGTGCATGATAGCCACGTGATCAGTGCATGATCAGCCACGTGATCAGTGCATGATCAGTCACGTGATCAGTATGATCAGTCACGTGATCAGTGCATGATAGCCACGTGATCAGTGCATGATAGCCACGTGATCAGTGCATGATCAGCCACGTGATCAGTGCATGATAGCCACGTGATCAGTGCATGATAGCCACGTGATCAGTGCATGATCAGTCACGTGATCAGTGCATGATCAGCCACGTGATCAGTGCATGATCAGTCACGTGATCAGTATGATCAGTCACGTGATCAGTGCATGATAGCCACGTGATCAGTGCATGATCAGTCACGTGATCAGTGCATGATCAGTCACGTGATCAGTGCATGATAGTCACGTGATCAGTGCATGATCAGCCACGTGATCAGTGCATGATCAGCCACGTGATCAGTGCATGATCAGTCACGTGATCAGTGCATGATCAGTCACGTGATCAGTGCATGATCATCCACGTGATCAGTGCATGATCAGTCATGTAGTCAGTGCATGATAGCCCGTGATCAGTGCATGATCAGTCCCGTGATCAGTGCATGATCAGCCACGTGATCAGTGCATGATAGCCACGTGATCAGTGCATGATCAGTCACGTGATCAGTGCATGATCAGCCACGTGATCAGTGCATGATAGCCACGTGATCAGTGCATGACAGCCACGTGATCAGTGCATGATCAGTCACGTGATCAGTGCATGATAGCCACGTGATCAGTGCATGATCAGTCACGTGATCAGTGTATGATCAGCCACGTGATCAGTGCATGCTCAGTCACGTGATCAGGGCCTGCTGAGCTGCGTGATTACTGTCTGCTCATCTGCTTGACAATTGCCAGCTGAGCTGCACGATTCCTGTCTGTCATCTGCTTGACAATTGCCAGCTGTGCTGCGTAATTCCTGCCTGCTCATCTGCTTGATTATTGCCAGCTGAGCAGCATGATTTCTCAGAGCTGAGTTCCATGATTATAGCCTGCTGACTGATTCGTGCCTACTCAGCTCTTTGTTCATTGCCTCCAGAGGCACATGATCAGTGTATGATACCAAACATGATCAGTGCATGATCAGTCACATGATCAGTGCATGATAAGCCACGTGATCAGTGCATGATCAGTCACGTGATCAGTGCATGATCAGTCACGTGATCAGTGCATGATCAGCCACGTGATCAGTGCATGATCAGACACGTGATCAGTGTATGATCAGCCACGTGATCAGTGCATGATATCCACGTGATCAGTGCATGATCAGTCACGTGATCAGTGTATGATCAGCCACGTGAACAGTGCATGCTCAGTCACGTGATCAGGGCCTGCTGAGCTGCGTGATTACTGTCTGCTCATCTGCTTGACAATTGCCAGCTGAGCTGCATGATTCCTGCCTGTCATCTGCTTGACAATTGCCAGCTGTGCTGTGTAATTCCTGCCTGCTCAGCTGCTTGATTATTGCCAGCTGAGCAGCATGATTCCTCACAGCTGAGTTCCATGATTATTGCCTGCTGACTGTTTGATTCGTGCCTACTCAGCTCTTTGTTTATTGCCTCCAGAGGCACATGATCAGTGTATGATAGCAAACATGATCAGTGCATGATCAGTCACATGATCAGTGCCATTAAGTCACGTGATCAGTGCATGATAGTCATGTGATCAGTCCATGATCAGTCACGGTATCAGTGCATGATCAGCCACGTGATCAGTGCATGATCCACGTGATCAGTGCATGATCAGCCACGTGATCAGTGCATGATAGCTCAGTGATCAGTGCATGATCAGTCACGTGATCAGTGCATGATCAGTCACGTGATCAGTGCATGATCAGCCACGTGATCAGTGCATGATAGCCACGTGATCAGTGCATGATCAGTCACGTGATCAGTGCATGATCAGTCACGTGACTGGTACATGGTAGCTACATGATCATTGCATGATCAGCCACGTGATCAGTGCATGATAGCCACGTGATCAGTGCATGATCAGTCACGTGATCAGTGCATGATCAGTCACGTGATCAGTGCATGATCAGCCACGTGATCAGTGCATGATAGCCACGTGATCAGTGCATGATCAGTTACGTGATCAGTGCATGATCAGCCACGTGATCAGTGCATGATCAGACACGTGATCAGTGTATGATCAGCCACGTGATCAGTGCATGATATCCACGTGATCAGTGCATGATCAGTCACGTGATCAGTGTATGATCAGCCACGTGAACAGTGCATGCTCAGTCACGTGATCAGGGCCTGCTGAGCTGCGTGATTACTGTCTGCTCATCTGCTTGACAATTGCCAGCTGAGCTGCACGATTCCTGCCTGTCATCTGCTTGACAATTGCCAGCTGTGCTGCGTAATTCCTGCCTGCTCAGCTGCTTGATTATTGCCAGCTGAGCAGCATGATTCCTCACAGCTGAGTTCCATGATTATTGCCTGCTGACTGTTTGATTCGTGCCTACTCAGCTCTTTGTTTATTGCCTCCAGAGGCACATGATCAGTGTATGATAGCAAACATGATCAGTGCATGATCAGAGCCATTAAGTCACGTGATCACTACATGATAGTCATGTGATCAGTCCATGCTCAGTCACGGTATCAGTGCATGATCAGCCACGTGATCAGTGCATGATCTGTCACGTGATTAGTGTATGATCATCCACGTGATCAGTGCATGGGCAGTCATGTGATCAGTGCATGATTAGACGTGATCAGTGCATGATCAGTCACGTGATCAGTGCATGATAGCCACGTGATCAGTGCATGATCAGTCACCTGATGGGTGTATGATCATTCACGTGACCAGTACATGGTAGCTACATGATCAGTGCATGATCAGCCACGTGATCAGTGCATGATAGCCACGTGATCAGTGCATGATCAGCCACGTGATCAGTGCATGATCAGTCACGTGATCAGTGCATGATCAGTCACGTGATCAGTGCATGATAGCTGCGTGATCAGTGCATGATCAGCCACGTGATCAGTGCATGATAGCCACGTGATCAGTGCATGATCAGTCACGTGATCAGTGCATGATCAGCCACGTGATCAGTGCATGATCAGTCACGTGATCAGTGCATGATCAGTCACGTGATCAGTGCATGGTAGCTACGTGATCAGTGCATGATCAGCCAGTGATCAGTGCATGATAGCCACGTGATCAGTGCATGATCAGTCACGTGATCAGTGCATGATCAGCCACGTGATCAGTGCATGACAGTCACGTGATCAGTATGATCAGCCACGTGATCAGTGCATGATAGCCACGTGATCAGTGCATGATCAGTCACGTGATCAGTGCATGATCAGCCACGTGATCAGTGCATGATCAGTTACGTGATCAGTGCATGATCAGTCACGTGACCAGTGCATGGTAGCTACGTGATCATTGCATGATCAGCCACGTGATCAGTGCATGATAGCCACGTGATCAGTGCATGATCAGCACGTGATCAGTGCATGATCAGTCACGTGATCAGTGCATGATCAGTCACGTGATCAGTGCATGATAGCCACGTGATCAGTGCATGATCAGTTACGTGATCAGTGCATGATCAGCCACGTGATCAGTGCATGGTCAGACACGTGATCAGTGTATGATCAGCCACGTGATCAGTGCATGATATCCAAGTGATCAGTGCATGATCATCACGTGATCAGTGTATGATCAGCCACGTGAACAGTGCATGCTCAGTCACGTGATCAGGGCCTGCTGAGCTGCGTGATTACTGTCTGCTCATCTGCTTGACAATTGCCAGCTGAGCTGCACGATTCCTGCCTGTCATCTGCTTGACAATTGCCAGCTGTGCTGCATAATTCCTGCCTGCTCAGCTGCTTGATTATTGCCAGCTGAGCAGCATGATTCCTCACAGCTGAGTTCCATGATTATTGCCTGCTGACTGATTCGTGCCTACTCAGCTCTTTGTTCATTGCCTCCAGAGGCACATGATCAGTGTATGATACCAAACATGATCAGCGCATGATCAGTCACATGATCAGTGCATGATAAGCCACGTGATCAGTGCATGATCAGTCACGTGATCAGTGCATGATCAGCACGTGATCAGTGCATGATCAGCCACGTGATCAGTGCATGATCAGTCACGTGATCAGTGCATGATCAGTCACGTGATCAGTGCATGATCAGCCACGTGATCAGTGCATGATCAGTCACGTGATCAGTGCATGATCAGTCACGTGATCAGTGCATGAAGCCACGTGATCAGTGCATGATCAGCCACGTGATCAGTGCATGATCAGCCACGTGATCAGTGCATGATCAGTCACGTGATCAGTGCATGATCAGCCACGTGATCAGTGCATGATCAGCCACGTGATCAGTGCATGATCAGTCACGTGATCAGTGCATGGCAGCTACGTGATCAGTGCATGATCAGCCACGTGATCAGTGCATGATAGCCACGTGATCAGTGCATGATAGCCACGTGATCAGTGCATGATCAGTCACGTGATCAGTGTGATCAGCCACGTGATCAGTGCATGATATCCACGTGATCAGTGCATGATAGCCACGTGATCAGTGCATGATAGCCACGTGATCAGTGCATGATCAGTCACGTGATCAGTGTGTGATCAGCCACGTGATCAGTGCATGATCAGTCACGTGATCAGTGCATGATCAATTACGTGATCAGTGCATGATCAGCCACGTGATCAGTGCATGATAGCCACGTGATCAGTGCATGATCAGCCACGTGATCAGTGCATGATCAGTCACGTGATCAGTGCATGATCAGTCACGTGATCAGTGCATGATCAGTCACGTGATCAGTGCATGATCATTTACGTGATCTGTGCATGATCAGTCACGTGACCAGTATATGGTAGCTACGTGATCATTGCATGATCAGCCACGTGATCAGTGCATGATAGCCACGTGATCAGTGCATGATCAGTCACGTGATCAGTGTATGATCAGCCACGTGATCAGTGCATGAGTGCCACGTGATCAGTGCATGATCAGTCACGTGACAGTGCATGATCAGCCACGTGATCAGTGCATGATCAGTCACGTGATCAGT
Organism: Bos javanicus; assembly: GCF_032452875.1. Taxonomy (NCBI): domain Eukaryota; kingdom Metazoa; phylum Chordata; class Mammalia; order Artiodactyla; family Bovidae; genus Bos; species Bos javanicus. The sequence continues at coordinate 24,500 of NW_026894340.1, read as the reverse complement.
GCATGATCAGCCACGTGATCAGTGCATGATCAGCCACGTGATCAGTGCATGATAGCCACGTGATCAGTGCATGATCAGTCACGTGATCAGTGCATGATCAGCCACGTGATCAGTGCATGATCAGTCACGTGATCAGTGCATGATCAGTCACGTGATCAGTGCATGATAGCCACGTGATCAGTGCATGATCAGCCACGTGATCAGTCATGATAGCCACGTGATCAGTGCATGATAGCCACGTGATCAGTGCATGATCAGTCACGTGATCAGTGCATGATCAGCCACGTGATCAGTGCATGATCAGCCACGTGATCAGTATGATCAGCCACGTGATCAGTGCATGATAGCCACGTGATCAGTGCATGATCAGTCACGTGATCAGTGCATGATCAGTCACGTGATCAGTGCATGATCAGCCACGTGATCAGTGCATGATCAATTACGTGATCAGTGCATGATCAGTCACGTGATCAGTGCATGATAGCTACGTGATCATTGCATGATCAGCCACGTGATCAGTGCATGATAGCCACGTGATCAGTGCATGATCAGCCACGTGATCAGTGCATGATCAGTCACGTGATCAGTGCATGATCAGTCACGTGATCAGTGCATGATAGCCACGTGATCAGTGCATGATCAGTTACGTGATCAGTGTATGATCAGCCACGTGATCAGTGCATGGTCAGACACGTGAACAGTGTATGATCAGCCACGTGATCAGTGCATGATATCCAAGTGATCAGTGCATGATCATCACGTGATCAGTGTATGATCAGCCACGTGAACAGTGCATGCTCAGTCACGTGATCAGGGCCTGCTGAGCTGCGTGATTACTGTCTGCTCATCTGCTTGACAATTGCCAGCTGAGCTGCACGATTCCTGCCTGTCATCTGCTTGACAATTGCCAGCTGTGCTGCGTAATTCCTGCCTGCTCAGCTGCTTGATTATTGCCAGCTGAGCAGCATGATTCCTCACAGCTGAGTTCCATGATTATTGCCTGCTGACTGTTTGATTCGTGCCTACTCAGCTCTTTGTTTATTGCCTCCAGAGGCACATGATCAGTGTATGATAGCAAACATGATCAGCGCATGATCAGAGCCATTAAGTCACGTGATCACTACATGATAGTCATGTGATCAGTCCATGCTCAGTCACGGTATCAGTGCATGATCAGCCACGTGATCAGTGCATGATCAGCCACGTGATCAGTGCATGATAGCTATGTGATCAGTGCATGATCAGTCACGTGATCAGTGCATGATCAGGCACGTGATCAGTGCATGATCAGTCACCTGATGGGTGTATGATCAGTCACGTGACCAGTACATGGTAGCTACATGATCATTGCATGATCAGCCACGTGATAGTGCATGATAGCCACGTGATCAGTGCATGATCAGTCACGTGATCAGTGCATGATCAGTCATGTGATCAGTGCATGATCAGGCACGTGATCAGTGCATGATCAGCCACGTGATCAGTGCATGATAGCCACGTGATCAGTGCATGATCAGTCACGTGATCAGTGCATGATCAGTCACGTGATCAGTGCATGATCAGCCACGTGATCAGTGCATGATCAGCCACGTGATCAGTGCATGATCATTACGTGATCAGTGCATGATCAGTCACGTGATCAGTGCATGATAGCTACGTGATCAGTGCATGATCAGCCACGTGATCAGTGCATGATAGCCACGTGATCAGTGCATGATCAGTCACGTGATCAGTGCATGATCAGTCACGTGATCAGTGCATGATCAGTCACGTGATCAGTGCATGATCAGTCACGTGATCAGTGCATGATCAGCCACGTGATCAGTGCATGATAGTCACGTGACAGTGTGTGATCAGCCACGTGACAGTGCATGTTCAGCCACGTGATCAGTGCATGATAGCCACGTGATCAGTGCATGATCAGTTACGTGAGCAGTGTATGATCAGCCACGTGATCAGTGCATGGTCAGACACGTGAACAGTGTATGATCAGCCACGTGATCAGTGCATGATATCCAAGTGATCAGTGCATGATCAATCACGTGATCAGTGTATGATCAGCCACGTGAACAGTGCATGCTCAGTCACGTGATCAGGGCCTGCTGAGCTGCGTGATTACTGTCTGCTCATCTGCTTGACAATTGCCAGCTGAGCTGCACGATTCCTGCCTGTCATCTGCTTGACAATTGCCAGCTGTGCTGCGTAATTCCTGCCTGCTCAGCTGCTTGATTATTGCCAGCTGAGCAGCATGATTCCTCACAGCTGAGTTCCATGATTATTGCCTGCTGACTGTTTGATTCGTGCCTACTCAGCTCTTTGTTTATTGCCTCCAGAGGCACATGATCAGTGTGATAGCAAACATGATCAGCGCATGATCAGTCACATGATCAGCGCCATTAAGTCACGTGATCACTACATGATAGTCATGTGATCAGTCCATGCTCAGTCACGGTATCAGTGCATGATCAGCCACGTGATCAGTGCATGATCTGTCACATGATTAGTGTATGATCATCCACGTGATCAGTGCATGGGCAGTCATGTGATCAGTGCATGATATAGACGTGATCAGTGCATGATCAGTCTCGTGATCAGTGCATGATAGCCACGTGATCAGTGCATGATCAGTCACCTGATGGGTGTATGATCATTCACGTGACCTGTACATGGTAGCTACATGATCATTGCATGATCAGCCACGTGAGTAGTGCATGATAGCCACGTGATCACTGCATGATCAGTCACGTGATCAGTGCATGATCAGTCATGTGACCAGTACATGGTAGCTGCGTGATCATGCATGATCAGCCACGTGAGCAGTGCATGATAGCCACGTGATCAGTGCATGATCAGACACGTGATCAGTGCATGATCAGTCACGTGATCAGTGCATGATCAGTCACGTGATCAGTGCATGATCAGCCACGTGATCAGTGCATGATCAGCCACGTGATCAGTGCATGATCAGTCACGTGATCAGTGCATGATCAGTCACGTGATCAGTGCATGATAGCTACGTGATCAGTGCATGATCAGCCACGTGATCAGTGCATGATCAGCCACGTGATCAGTGCATGATCAGTCACGTGATCAGTGCATGATCAGTCACGTGATCAGTGCATGATCAGCCACGTGATCAGTGCATGTCAGTCATGTGTCAGTGCATGATAGCCCGTGATCAGTGCATGATCAGTCCCGTGATCAGTGCATGATCAGCCACGTGATCAGTGCATGATAGCCACGTGATCAGTGCATGATCAGTCACGTGATCAGTGCATGATCAGTCACGTGATCAGTGTGTGATCAGCCACGTGATCAGTGCATGATCAGTCACGTGATCAGGGCCTGCTGAGCTGCGTGATTACTGTCTGCTCATCTGCTTGACAATTGCCAGCTGAGCTGCACGATTCCTGCCTGTCATCTGCTTGACAATTGCCACCTGTGCTGCATAATTCCTGCCTGCTCATCTACTTGATTATTGCCAGCTGAGCAGCATGATTTCTCAGAGCTGAGTTCCATGATTATAGCCTGCTGACTGATTCCTGCCTACTCAGCTCTATGTTCATTGCCTCCAGAGGCACATGATCAGTGTATGATACCAAACATGATCAGCACATGATCAGTCACATGATCAGTGCATGATAAGCCACGTGATCAGTGCATGATCAATCACGTGATCAGTGCATGATCAGTCACGTGATCAGTGCATGATAGCCACGTGATCAGTGCATGATCAGCCACGTGATCAGTGCATGATAGCCACGTGATCAGTGCATGATCAGTTACGTGAGCAGTGTATGATCAGCCACGTGATCAGTGCATGGTCAGACACGTGAACAGTGTATGATCAGCCACGTGATCAGTGCATGATATCCAAGTGATCAGTGCATGATCAATCACGTGATCAGTGTATGATCAGCCACGTGAACAGTGCATGCTCAGTCACGTGATCAGGGCCTGCTGAGCTGCGTGATTACTGTCTGCTCATCTGCTTGACAATTGCCAGCTGAGCTGCACGATTCCTGCCTGTCATCTGCTTGACAATTGCCAGCTGTGCTGCGTAATTCCTGCCTGCTCAGCTGCTTGATTATTGCCAGCTGAGCAGCATGATTCCTCACAGCTGAGTTCCATGATTATTGCCTGCTGACTGTTTGATTCGTGCCTACTCAGCTCTTTGTTTATTGCCTCCAGAGGCACATGATCAGTGTATGATAGCAAACATGATCAGCGCATGATCAGTCACATGATCAGCGCCATTAAGTCACGTGATCACTACATGATAGTCATGTGATCAGTCCATGCTCAGTCACGGTATCAGTGCATGATCAGCCACGTGATCAGTGCATGATCTGTCACATGATCAGTGTATGATCATCCACGTGATCAGTGCATGGGCAGTCATGTGATCAGTGCATGATATAGACGTGATCAGTGCATGATCAGTCACGTGATCAGTGCATGATAGCCACGTGATCAGTGCATGATCAGTCACCTGATGGGTGTATGATCATTCACGTGACCTGTACATGGTAGCTACATGATCATTGCATGATCAGCCACGTGAGTAGTGCATGATAGCCACGTGATCAGTGCATGATCAGTCACGTGATCAGTGCATGATCAGTCATGTGACCAGTACATGGTAGCTGCGTGATCATGCATGATCAGCCACGTGCAGTGCATGATAGCCACGTGATCAGTGCATGATCAGTCACGTGATCAGTGCATGATCAGTCACGTGATCAGTGCATGATCAGCCACGTGATCAGTGCATGATCAGTCACGTGATCAGTGCATGATCAGTCACGTGATCAGTGCATGATAGCTACGTGATCAGTGCATGATCAGCCACGTGATCAGTGCATGATCAGCCACGTGATCAGTGCATGATCAGTCACGTGATCAGTGCATGATCAGCCACGTGATCAGTGCATGATAGCCACGTGATCAGTGCATGATCAGTCACGTGATCAGTGCATGATCAGTCACGTGATCAGTGCATGATCAGCCACGTGATCAGTGCATGATCAGCCACGTGATCAGTGCATGATCAATTACGTGATCAGTGCATGATCAGTCACGTGATCAGTGCATGGTAGCTACGTGATCATTGCATGATCAGCCACGTGATCAGTGCATGATAGCCACGTGATCAGTGCATGATCAGCCACGTGATCAGTGCATGATCAGTCACGTGATCAGTGCATGATCAGTCACGTGATCAGTGCATGATCAGCCACGTGATCAGTGCATGATCAGTCATGTGTCAGTGCATGATAGCGCCATGATCAGTGCATGATCAGTACGTGATCAGTGCATGATCAGCCACGTGATCAGTGAGTAGTGCATGATAGCCACGTGATCAGTGCATGATCAGTCACGTGATCAGTGCATGATCAGTCACGTGATCAGTGCATGGTACATGGTAGCTGCGTGATCATGCATGATCAGCCACGTGATCAGTGCATGATAGCCACGTGATCAGTGCATGATCAGCCACGTGATCAGTGCATGATCAGTCACGTGATCAGTGCATGATCAGCCACGTGATCAGTGCATGATCAGTCACGTGATCAGTGCATGATCAGCCACGTGATCAGTGCATGATAGCCACGTGATCAGTGCATGATCAGTCACGTGATCAGTGCATGATCAGTCACGTGATCAGTGCATGATCAGCCACGTGATCAGTGCATGATCAGCCACGTGATCAGTGCATGATCAGTCACGTGATCAGTGCATGATATAGACGTGATCAGTGCATGATCAGTCACGTGATCAGTGCATGATAGCCACGTGATCAGTGCATGATCAGTCACGTGATCAGTGCATGATCAGTCACGTGATCAGTACATGGTAGCTACATGATCATTGCATGATCAGCCACGTGATCAGTGCATGATAGCCACGTGATCAGTGCATGATCAGTCACGTGATCAGTGCATGATCAGTCACGTGATCAGTGCATGATCAGCCACGTGATCAGTGCATGATCAGTCACGTGATCAGTGCATGATCAGTCACGTGATCAGTGCATGTAGCTACATGATCAGTGCATGATCAGCCACGTGATCAGTGCATGATCAGCCACGTGATCAGTGCATGATCAGTCACGTGATCAGTGCATGATCAGCCACGTGATCAGTGCATGATAGCCACGTGATCAGTGCATGATCAGTCACGTGATCAGTGCATGATCAGTCACGTGATCAGTGCATGATCAGCCACGTGATCAGTGCATGATCAGCCACGTGATCAGTGCATGATCAGTTACGTGATCAGTGCATGATCAGTCACGTGACCAGTGCATGGTAGCTACGTGATCATTGCATGATCAGCCACGTGATCAGTGCATGATAGCCACGTGATCAGTGCATGATCAGCCACGTGATCAGTGCATGATCAGTCACGTGATCAGTGCATGATCAGTCACGTGATCAGTGCATGATCAGCCACGTGATCAGTGCATGTGGAGTCATGTATCAGTGCATGATAGCCCGTGATCAGTGCATGATCAGTACGTGATCAGTGCATGATCAGCCACGTGATCAGTGCATGATAGCCACGTGATCAGTGCATGATCAGTCACGTGATCAGTGCATGATCAGTCACGTGATCAGTGTGTGATCAGCCACGTGAACAGTGCATGCTCAGTCACGTGATCAGGGCCTGCTGAGCTGCGTGATTACTGTCTGCTCATCTGCTTGACAATTTCCAGCTGAGCTGCACGATTCCTGCCTGTCATCTGCTTGACAATTGCCACCTGTGCTGCATAATTCCTGCCTGCTCATCTACTTGATTATTGCCAGCTGAGCAGCATGATTTCTCAGAGGTGAGTTCCATGATTATAGCCTGCTGACTGATTCCTGCCTACTCAGCTCTATGTTCATTGCCTCCAGAGGCACATGATCAGTGTGTGACACCAAACATGATCAGTGCATGATCAGTCACATGATCAGTGCATGATAAGCCACGTGATCAGTGCATGATCAATCATGTGATCAGTGCATGATCAGTCACGTGATCAGTGCATGATAGCCACGTGATCAGTGCATGATCAGCCACGTGATCAGTGCATGATAGCCACGTGATCAGTGCATGATCAGTTACGTGATCAGTGTATGATCAGCCACGTGATCAGTGCATGGTCAGACACGTGAACAGTGTATGATCAGCCACGTGATCAGTGCATGATATCCAAGTGATCAGTGCATGATCAATCACGTGATCAGTGTATGATCAGCCACGTGAACAGTGCATGCTCAGTCACGTGATCAGGGCCTGCTGAGCTGCGTGATTACTGTCTGCTCATCTGCTTGACAATTGCCAGCTGAGCTGCACGATTCCTGCCTGTCATCTGCTTGACAATTGCCAGCTGTGCTGCGTAATTCCTGCCTGCTCAGCTGCTTGATTATTGCCAGCTGAGCAGCATGATTCCTCACAGCTGAGTTCCATGATTATTGCCTGCTGACTGTTTGATTCGTGCCTACTCAGCTCTTTGTTTATTGCCTCCAGAGGCACATGATCAGTGTATGATAGCAAACATGATCAGCGCATGATCAGTCACATGATCAGCGCCATTAAGTCACGTGATCACTACATGATAGTCATGTGATCAGTCCATGCTCAGTCACGGTATCAGTGCATGATCAGCCACGTGATCAGTGCATGATCTGTCACATGATTAGTGTATGATCATCCACGTGATCAGTGCATGGGCAGTCATGTGATCAGTGCATGATATAGACGTGATCAGTGCATGATCAGTCACGTGATCAGTGCATGATAGCCACGTGATCAGTGCATGATCAGTCACCTGATGGGTGTATGATCATTCACGTGACCTGTACATGGTAGCTACATGATCATTGCATGATCAGCCACGTGAGTAGTGCATGATAGCCACGTGATCAGTGCATGATCAGTCACGTGATCAGTGCATGATCAGTCATGTGACCAGTACATGGTAGCTGCGTGATCATGCATGATCAGCCACGTGAGCAGTGCATGATAGCCACGTGATCAGTGCATGATCAGTCACGTGATCAGTGCATGATCAGTCACGTGATCAGTGCATGATCAGCCACGTGATCAGTGCATGATCAGTCACGTGATCAGTGCATGATCAGTCACGTGATCAGTGCATGATAGCCACGTGATCAGTGCATGATCAGCCACGTGATCAGTGCATGATCAGCCACGTGATCAGTGCATGATCAGTCACGTGATCAGTGCATGATCAGCCACGTGATCAGTGCATGATAGCCACGTGATCAGTGCATGATCAGTCACGTGATCAGTGCATGATCAGTCACGTGATCAGTGCATGATCAGCCACGTGATCAGTGCATGATCAGCCACGTGATCAGTGCATGATCAGTTACGTGATCAGTGCATGATCAGTCACGTGATCAGTGCATGATAGCTACGTGATCAGTGCATGATCAGCCACGTGATCAGTGCATGATAGCCACGTGATCAGTGCATGATCAGCCACGTGATCAGTGCATGATCAGTCACGTGATCAGTGCATGATCAGTCACGTGATCAGTGCATGATCAGCCACGTGATCAGTGCATGTCAGTCATGTGTCAGTGCATGATAGCCCATGATCAGTGCATGATCAGTACGTGATCAGTGCATGATCAGCCACGTGATCAGTGAGTAGTGCATGATAGCCACGTGATCAGTGCATGATCAGTCACGTGATCAGTGCATGATCAGTCATGTGATCAGTGCATGGTACATGGTAGCTGCGTGATCATGCATGATCAGCCACGTGATCAGTGCATGATAGCCACGTGATCAGTGCATGATCAGTCACGTGATCAGTGCATGATCAGTCACGTGATCAGTGCATGATCAGCCACGTGATCAGTGCATGATCAGTCACGTGATCAGTGTATGATCAGCCACGTGATCAGTGCATGATAGCCACGTGATCAGTGCATGATCAGTCACGTGATCAGTGCATGATCAGTCACGTGATCAGTGCATGATCAGCCACGTGATCAGTGCATGATCAGCCACGTGATCAGTGCATGATCAGTCACGTGATCAGTGCATGATATAGACGTGATCAGTGCATGATCAGTCACGTGATCAGTGCATGATAGCCACGTGATCAGTGCATGATCAGTCACGTGATCAGTGCATGATCATTCACGTGACCAGTACATGGTAGCTACATGATCATTGCATGATCAGCCACGTGATAGTGCATGATAGCCACGTGATCAGTGCATGATCAGTCACGTGATCAGTGCATGATCAGTCACGTGATCAGTGCATGATCAGCCACGTGATCAGTGCATGATCAGTCACGTGATCAGTGCATGATCAGTCACGTGATCAGTGCATGATAGCCACGTGATCAGTGCATGATCAGCCACGTGATCAGTGCATGATCAGCCACGTGATCAGTGCATGATCAGTCACGTGATCAGTGCATGATCAGCCACGTGATCAGTGCATGATAGCCACGTGATCAGTGCATGATCAGTCACGTGATCAGTGCATGATCAGTCACGTGATCAGTGCATGATCAGCCACGTGATCAGTGCATGATCAGCCACGTGATCAGTGCATGATCAGTTACGTGATCAGTGCATGATCAGTCACGTGATCAGTGCATGGTAGCTACGTGATCATTGCATGATCAGCCACGTGATCAGTGCATGATAGCCACGTGATCAGTGCATGATCAGCCACGTGATCAGTGCATGATCAGTCACGTGATCAGTGCATGATCAGTCACGTGATCAGTGCATGATCAGCCACGTGATCAGTGCATGTCAGTCATGTATCAGTGCATGATAGCCCGTGATCAGTGCATGATCAGTACGTGATCAGTGCATGATCAGCCACGTGATCAGTGCATGATAGCCACGTGATCAGTGCATGATCAGTCACGTGATCAGTGCATGATCAGTCACGTGATCAGTGTATGATCAGCCACGTGAACAGTGCATGCTCAGTCACGTGATCAGGGCCTGCTGAGCTGCGTGATTACTGTCTGCTCATCTGCTTGACAATTGCCAGCTGAGCTGCACGATTCCTGCCTGTCATCTGCTTGACAATTGCCAGCTGTGCTGCATAATTCCTGCCTGCTCAGCTGCTTGATTATTGCCAGCTGAGCAGCATGATTTCTCAGAGCTGAGTTCCATGATTATTGCCTGCTGACTGATTCGTGCCTACTCAGCTCTTTGTTCATTGCCTCCAGAGGCACATGATCAGTGTATGACACCAAACATGATCAGCACATGATCAGTCACATGATCAGTGCATGATAAGCCACGTGATCAGTGCATGATCAATCATGTGATCAGTGCATGATCAGTCACGTGATCAGTGCATGATAGCTGCGTGATCAGTGCATGATCAGCCACGTGATCAGTGCATGATAGCCACGTGATCAGTGCATGATCAGTCACGTGATCAGTGCATGATCAGTCACGTGATCAGTGCATGATCAGCTACGTGATCAGTGCATGATCAGCCACGTGATCAGTGCATGATAGCCACGTGATCAGTGCATGATCAGTCACGTGATCAGTGCATGATCAGCCACTGATCAGTGCATGATCAGCCACGTGATCAGTGCATGATAGCCACGTGATCAGTGCATGATCAGCCACGTGATCAGTGCATGATCAGTCACGTGATCAGTGTGTGATCAGCCACGTGATCAGTGCATGATAGCCACGTGATCAGTGCATGATCAGTCACGTGATCAGTGCATGATCAGCCACGTGATCAGTGCATGATCAGTCACGTGATCAGTGCATGATATAGACGTGATCAGTGCATGATCAGTCACGTGATCAGTGCATGATAGCCACGTGATCAGTGCATGATCAGTCACGTGATCAGTGCATGATCAGTCACGTGATCAGTACATGGTAGCTACGTGATCAGTGCATGATCAGCCACGTGATCAGTGCATGATAGCCACGTGATCAGTGCATGATCAGTCACGTGATCAGTGCATGATCAGTCACGTGATCAGTGCATGATAGCTGCGTGATCATGCATGATCAGCCACGTGATCAGTGCATGATAGCCACGTGATCAGTGCATGATCAGTCACGTGATCAGTGCATGATCAGTCACGTGATCAGTGCATGATCAGCCACGTGATCAGTGCATGATCAGCCACGTGATCAGTGCATGATCAGCCACGTGATCAGTGCATGATAGCCACGTGATCAGTGCATGATCAGTCACGTGATCAGTGCATGATCAGTCACGTGATCAGTGCATGATCAGCCACGTGATCAGTGCATGATCAGCCACGTGATCAGTGCATGATCAATTACGTGATCAGTGCATGATCAGTCACGTGATCAGTGCATGATAGCTACGTGATCAGTGCATGATCAGCCACGTGATCAGTGCATGATAGCCACGTGATCAGTGCATGATCAGCCACGTGATCAGTGCATGATCAGTCACGTGATCAGTGCATGATCAGTCACGTGATCAGTGCATGATCATCCACGTGATCAGTGCATGTGAGTCATGTGTCAGTGCATGATAGCGCCATGATCAGTGCATGATCAGTACGTGATCAGTGCATGATCAGCCACGTGATCAGTGAGTAGTGCATGATAGCCACGTGATCAGTGCATGATCAGTCACGTGATCAGTGCATGATCAGTCATGTGATCAGTGCATGGTACATGGTAGCTGCGTGATCATGCATGATCAGCCACGTGATCAGTGCATGATAGCCACGTGATCAGTGCATGATCAGTCACGTGATCAGTGCATGATCAGTCACGTGATCAGTGCATGATCAGCCACGTGATCAGTGCATGATCAGTCACGTGATCAGTGTATGATCAGCCACGTGATCAGTGCATGATAGCCACGTGATCAGTGCATGATCAGTCACGTGATCAGTGCATGATCAGTCACGTGATCAGTGCATGATCAGCCACGTGATCAGTGCATGATCAGCCACGTGATCAGTGCATGATCAGTCACGTGATCAGTGCATGATATAGACGTGATCAGTGCATGATCAGTCACGTGATCAGTGCATGATAGCCACGTGATCAGTGCATGATCAGTCACGTGATCAGTGCATGATCAGTCACGTGACCAGTACATGGTAGCTACATGATCATTGCATGATCAGCCACGTGAGTAGTGCATGATAGCCACGTGATCAGTGCATGATCAGTCACGTGATCAGTGCATGATCAGTCACGTGATCAGTGCATGATCAGCCACGTGATCAGTGCATGATCAGTCACGTGATCAGTGCATGATCAGTCACGTGATCAGTACATGATAGCTACGTGATCAGTGCATGATCAGCCACGTGATCAGTGCATGATCAGCCACGTGATCAGTGCATGATCAGTCACGTGATCAGTGCATGATCAGCCACGTGATCAGTGCATGATAGCCACGTGATCAGTGCATGATCAGTCACGTGATCAGTGCATGATCAGTCACGTGATCAGTGCATGATCAGCCACGTGATCAGTGCATGATCAGCCACGTGATCAGTGCATGATCAATTACGTGATCAGTGCATGATCAGTCACGTGACCAGTGCATGGTAGCTACGTGATCATTGCATGATCAGCCACGTGAGCAGTGCATGATAGCCACGTGATCAGTGCATGATCAGCCACGTGATCAGTGCATGATCAGTCACGTGATCAGTGCATGATCAGTCACGTGATCAGTGCATGATCAGCCACGTGATCAGTGCATGTCAGTCATGTGTCAGTGCATGATAGCCCGTGATCAGTGCATGATCAGTACGTGATCAGTGTATGATCAGCCACGTGATCAGTGCATGATAGCCACGTGATCAGTGCATGATCAGTCACATGATCAGTGCATGATCAGTCACGTGATCAGTGTATGATCAGCCACGTGAACAGTGCATGCTCAGTCACGTGATCAGGGCCTGCTGAGCTGCGTGATTACTGTCTGCTCATCTGCTTGACAATTGCCAGCTGAGCTGCACGATTCCTGCCTGTCATCTGCTTGACAATTGCCACCTGTGCTGCATAATTCCTGCCTGCTCATCTACTTGATTATTGCCAGCTGAGCAGCATGATTTCTCAGAGCTGAGTTCCATGATTATTGCCTGCTGACTGATTCCTGCCTACTCAGCTCTTTGTTCATTGCCTCCAGAGGCACATGATCAGTGTATGACACCAAACATGATCAGCACATGATCAGTCACATGATCAGTGCATGATAAGCCACGTGATCAGTGCATGATCAGTCATGTGATCAGTGCATGATCAGTCATGTGATCAGTGCATGATAGCTGCGTGATCAGTGCATGATCAGCCACGTGATCAGTGCATGATAGCCACGTGATCAGTGCATGATCAGTCACGTGATCAGTGCATGATCAGTCACGTGATCAGTGCATGATAGCTACGTGATCAGTGCATGATCAGCCACGTGATCAGTGCATGATAGCCACGTGATCAGTGCATGATCAGTCACGTGATCAGTGCATGATCAGCACTGATCAGTGCATGATCAGCCACGTGATCAGTGCATGATAGCCACGTGATCAGTGCATGATAGCCACGTGATCAGTGCATGATCAGTCACGTGATCAGTGTGTGATCAGCCACGTGATCAGTGCATGATCAGCCACGTGATCAGTGCATGATCAGTCACGTGATCAGTGCATGATCATCCACGTGATCAGTGCATGATCAGTCACGTGATCAGTGCATGATATAGACGTGATCAGTGCATGATCAGTCACGTGATCAGTGCATGATAGCCACGTGATCAGTGCATGATCAGTCACGTGATCAGTGTATGATCAGTCACGTGACCAGTACATGGTAGCTACATGATCATTGCATGATCAGCCACGTGATAGTGCATGATAGCCACGTGATCAGTGCATGATCAGTCACGTGATCAGTGCATGATCAGTCACGTGACCAGTACATGGTAGCTGCGTGATCATGCATGATCAGCCACGTGATCAGTGCATGATAGCCACGTGATCAGTGCATGATCAGTCACGTGATCAGTGCATGATCAGTCACGTGATCAGTGCATGATCAGCCACGTGATCAGTGCATGATCAGTCACGTGATCAGTGCATGATCAGCCACGTGATCAGTGCATGATAGCCACGTGATCAGTGCATGATCAGTCACGTGATCAGTGCATGATCAGTCACGTGATCAGTGCATGATCAGCCACGTGATCAGTGCATGATCAGCCACGTGATCAGTGCATGATCAATTACGTGATCAGTGCATGATCAGTCACGTGACCAGTGCATGGTAGCTACGTGATCATTGCATGATCAGCCACGTGATCAGTGCATGATAGCCACGTGATCAGTGCATGATCAGCCATGTGATCAGTGCATGATCAGTCACGTGATCAGTGCATGATCAGTCACGTGATCAGTGCATGATCAGCCACGTGATCAGTGCATGTGAGTCATGTAGTCAGTGCATGATAGCCCATGATCAGTGCATGATCAGTACGTGATCAGTGTATGATCAGCCACGTGATCAGTGCATGATAGCCACGTGATCAGTGCATGATCAGTCACGTGATCAGTGCATGATCAGTCACGTGATCAGTGTGTGATCAGCCACGTGAACAGTGCATGCTCAGTCACGTGATCAGGGCCTGCTGAGCTGCGTGATTACTGTCTGCTCATCTGCTTGACAATTGCCAGCTGAGCTGCACGATTCCTGCCTGTCATCTGCTTGACAATTGCCAGCTGTGCTGCATAATTCCTGCCTGCTCATCTACTTGATTATTGCCAGCTGAGCAGCATGATTTCTCAGAGCTGAGTTCCATGATTATTGCCTGCTGACTGATTCCTGCCTACTCAGCTCTTTGTTCATTGCCTCCAGAGGCACATGATCAGTGTATGATACCAAACATGATCAGCACATGATCAGTCACATGATCAGTGCATGATAAGCCACGTGATCAGTGCATGATCAGTCATGTGATCAGTGCATGATCAGTCATGTGACCAGTACATGGTAGCTGCGTGATCAGTGCATGATCAGCCACGTGATCAGTGCATGATAGCCACGTGATCAGTGCATGATCAGTCACGTGATCAGTGCATGATCAGTCACGTGATCAGTGCATGATAGCTACGTGATCATGCATGATCAGCCACGTGATCAGTGCATGATAGCCACGTGATCAGTGCATGATCAGTCACGTGATCAGGCATGATCAGTCACTGATCAGTGCATGATCAGCCACGTGATCAGTGCATGATAGCCACGTGATCAGTGCATGATAGCCACGTGATCAGTGCATGATCAGTCACGTGATCGTGCATGATCAGCCACGTGATCAGTGCATGATATCCACGTGATCAGTGCATGATAGCCACGTGATCAGTGCATGATCATTCACGTGATCAGTGCATGATCAGTCACGTGATCGTGTGATCAGCCACGTGATCAGTGCATGATCATCCACGTGATCAGTGCATGATCAATTACGTGATCAGTGCATGATCAGTCACGTGACCAGTACATGGTAGCTACGTGATCATTGCATGATCAGCCACGTGATCAGTGCATGATAGCCACGTGATCAGTGCATGATCAGTCATGTGATCGTGTGTGATCAGCCACGTGATCAGTGCATGACATCCACGTGATCAGTGCATGATAGCCACGTGATCAGTGCATGATAGCCACGTGATCAGTGCATGATCAGTCACGTGATCAGTGTGATCAGCCACGTGATCAGTGCATGATCAATTACGTGATCAGTGCATGATCAGTCACGTGACCAGTACATGGTTGCTACGTGATCAGTGCATGATCAGCCACGTGAGCAGTGCATGATAGCCACGTGATCAGTGCATGATCAGTCACGTGATCAGTGCATGATCAGTCACGTGATCAGTGCATGATCATTTACGTGATCAGTGCATGATCAGTCACGTGACCAGTATATGGTAGCTACGTGATCATTGCATGATCAGCCACGTGAGCAGTGCATGATAGCCACGTGATGTGTGCATGATCAGTCACGTGATCAGTATGATCAGCCACGTGATCAGTGCATGATAGCCACGTGATCAGTGCATGATCAGTTACGTGAGCAGTGTATGATCAGCCACGTGATCAGTGCATGGTCAGACACGTGAACAGTGTATGATCAGCCACGTGATCAGTGCATGATATCCAAGTGATCAGTGCATGATCATCACGTGATCAGTGTATGATCAGCCACGTGAACAGTGCATGCTCAGTCACGTGATCAGGGCCTGCTGAGCTGCGTGATTACTGTCTGCTCATCTGCTTGACAATTGCCAGCTGAGCTGCACGATTCCTGCCTGTCATCTGCTTGACAATTGCCAGCTGTGCTGCGTAATTCCTGCCTGCTCAGCTGCTTGATTATTGCCAGCTGAGCAGCATGATTCCTCACAGCTGAGTTCCATGATTATTGCCTGCTGACTTATGATTCGTGCCTACTCAGCTCTTTGTTTATTGCCTCCAGAGGCACATGATCAGTGTATGATAGCAAACATGATCAGCGCATGATCAGTCACATGATCAGCGCCATTAAGTCACGTGATCAGTACATGATAGTCATGTGATCAGTCCATGCTCAGTCACGGTATCAGTGCATGATCAGCCACGTGATCAGTGCATGATCAGCCACGTGATCAGTTGCATGATAGCCATGTGATCAGTGCATGATCAGTCACGTGATCAGTGCATGATCAGGCACGTGATCAGTGCATGATCAGTCACCTGATCAGTGCATGATCAGTCACGTGACCAGTACATGGTAGCTACATGATCATTGCATGATCAGCCACGTGAGTAGTGCATGATAGCCACGTGATCAGTGCATGATCAGTCACGTGATCAGTGCATGATCAGTCATGTGATCAGTGCATGATCAGGCACGTGATCAGTGTATGATCAGCCAGTGATCAGTGCATGATAGCCACGTGATCAGTGCATGATCAGCCACGTGATCAGTGCATGATCAGTCACGTGATCAGTGCATGATCAGTCACGTGATCAGTGCATGATCAGCCACGTGATCAGTGCATGATCAGTCATGTGTCAGTGCATGATAGCCCGTGATCAGTGCATGATCAGTCCGTGATCAGTGCATGATCAGCCACGTGATCAGTGCATGATAGCCACGTGATCAGTGCATGATCAGTCACGTGATCAGTGCATGATCAGTCACGTGATCAGTGTGTGATCAGCCACGTGATCAGTGCATGATCAGTCACGTGATCAGGGCCTGATGAGCTGCGTGATTACTGTCTGCTCATCTGCTTGACAATTGCCAGCTGAGCTGCACGATTCCTGCCTGTCATCTCCTTGACAATTGCCACCTGTGCTGCATAATTCCTGCCTGCTCATCTACTTGATCATTGCCAGCTGAGCAGCATGATTTCTCAGAGGTGAGTTCCATGATTATAGCCTGCTGACTGATTCCTGCCTACTCAGCTCATGTTCATTGCCTCCAGAGGCACATGATCAGTGTGTGACACCAAACATGATCAGCACATGATCAGTCACATGATCAGTGCATGATAAGCCACGTGATCAGTGCATGATCAATTATGTGATCAGTGCATGATCAGTCACGTGACCAGTGCATGATAGCTGCGTGATCAGTGCATGATCAGCCACGTGATCAGTGCATGATAGCCACGTGATCAGTGCATGATCAGTTACGTGATCAGTGTATGATCAGCCACGTGATCAGTGCATGGTCAGACACGTGAACAGTGTATGATCAGCCACGTGATCAGTGCATGATATCCAAGTGATCAGTGCATGATCAATCACGTGATCAGTGTATGATCAGCCACGTGAACAGTGCATGCTCAGTCACGTGATCAGGGCCTGCTGAGCTGCGTGATTACTGTCTGCTCATCTGCTTGACAATTGCCAGCTGAGCTGCACGATTCCTGCCTGTCATCTGCTTGACAATTGCCAGCTGTGCTGCGTAATTCCTGCCTGCTCAGCTGCTTGATTATTGCCAGCTGAGCAGCATGATTCCTCACAGCTGAGTTCCATGATTATTGCCTGCTGACTTATGATTCGTGCCTACTCAGCTCTTTGTTTATTGCCTCCAGAGGCACATGATCAGTGTATGATAGCAAACATGATCAGCGCATGATCAGTCACATGATCAGCGCCATTAAGTCACGTGATCACTACATGATAGTCATGTGATCAGTCCATGCTCAGTCACGGTATCAGTGCATGATCAGCCACGTGATCAGTGCATGATCTGTCACATGATTAGTGTATGATCATCCACGTGATCAGTGCATGGGCAGTCATGTGATCAGTGCATGATATAGACGTGATCAGTGCATGATCAGTCACGTGATCAGTGCATGATAGCCACGTGATCAGTGCATGATCAGTCACCTGATGGGTGTATGATCATTCACGTGACCTGTACATGGTAGCTACATGATCATTGCATGATCAGCCACGTGATAGTGCATGATAGCCACGTGATCAGTGCATGATCAGTCACGTGATCAGTGCATGATCAGTCATGTGACCAGTACATGGTAGCTGCGTGATCATCGCATGATCAGCCACGTGAGCAGTGCATGATAGCCACGTGATCAGTGCATGATCAGTCACGTGATCAGTGCATGATCAGTCACGTGATCAGTGCATGATCAGCCACGTGATCAGTGCATGATCAGTCACGTGATCAGTGCATGATCAGTCACGTGATCAGTACATGATAGCTACATGATCAGTGCATGATCAGCCACGTGATCAGTGCATGATCAGCCACGTGATCAGTGCATGATCAGCACGTGATCAGTGCATGATCAGCCACGTGATCAGTGCATGATAGCCACGTGATCAGTGCATGATCAGTCACGTGATCAGTGCATGATCAGTCACGTGATCAGTGCATGATCAGCCACGTGATCAGTGCATGATCAGCCACGTGATCAGTGCATGATCAGTTACGTGATCAGTGCATGATCAGTCACGTGACCAGTGCATGGTAGCTACGTGATCAGTGCATGATCAGCCACGTGATCAGTGCATGATAGCCACGTGATCAGTGCATGATCAGCCACGTGATCAGTGCATGATCAGTCACGTGATCAGTGCATGATCAGTCACGTGATCAGTGCATGATCAGCCACGTGATCAGTGCATGTGGAGTCATGTAGTCAGTGCATGATAGCGCCATGATCAGTGCATGATCAGTACCGTGATCAGTGCATGATCAGCCACGTGATCAGTGCATGATAGCCACGTGATCAGTGCATGATCAGTCACGTGATCAGTGCATGATCAGTCACGTGATCAGTGTATGATCAGCCACGTGAACAGTGCATGCTCAGTCACGTGATCAGGGCCTGCTGAGCTGCGTGATTACTGTCTGCTCATCTGCTTGACAATTGCCAGCTGAGCTGCACGATTCCTGCCTGTCATCTGCTTGACAATTGCCACCTGTGCTGCATAATTCCTGCCTGCTCATCTGCTTGATTATTGCCAGCTGAGCAGCATGATTTCTCAGAGCTGAGTTCCATGATTATTGCCTGCTGACTGATTCCTGCCTACTCAGCTCTTTGTTCATTGCCTCCAGAGGCACATGATCAGTGTATGACACCAAACATGATCAGCACATGATCAGTCACATGATCAGTGCATGATAAGCCACGTGATCAGTGCATGATCAGTTATGTGATCAGTGCATGATCAGTCACGTGATCAGTGCATGATAGCTGCGTGATCAGTGCATGATCAGCCACGTGATCAGTGCATGATAGCCACGTGATCAGTGCATGATCAGTCACGTGATCAGTGCATGATCAGTCACGTGATCAGTGCATGATAGCTACGTGATCAGTGCATGATCAGCCACGTGATCAGTGCATGATAGCCACGTGATCAGTGCATGATCAGTCACGTGATCAGTGCATGATCAGCCACTGATCAGTGCATGATCAGCCACGTGATCAGTGCATGATAGCCACGTGATCAGTGCATGATAGCCACGTGATCAGTGCATGATCAGTCACGTGATCAGTGCATGATCAGCCACGTGATCAGTGCATGATAGCCACGTGATCAGTGCATGATCAGTCACGTGATCAGTGCATGATCATCCACGTGATCAGTGCATGATCAGTCACGTGATCAGTGCATGATATAGACGTGATCAGTGCATGATCAGTCACGTGATCAGTGCATGATAGCCACGTGATCAGTGCATGATCAGTCACGTGATCAGTGCATGATCAGTCACGTGACCAGTACATGGTAGCTACATGATCATTGCATGATCAGCCACGTGATAGTGCATGATAGCCACGTGATCAGTGCATGATCAGTCACGTGATCAGTGCATGATCAGTCACGTGACCAGTACATGGTAGCTGCGTGATCATGCATGATCAGCCACGTGATCAGTGCATGATAGCCACGTGATCAGTGCATGATCAGTCACGTGATCAGTGCATGATCAGTCACGTGATCAGTGCATGATCAGCCACGTGATCAGTGCATGATCAGGCACGTGATCAGTGTATGATCAGCCACGTGATCAGTGCATGATAGCCACGTGATCAGTGCATGATCAGTCACGTGATCAGTGCATGATCAGTCACGTGATCAGTGCATGATCAGCCACGTGATCAGTGCATGATCAGCCACGTGATCAGTGCATGATCAATTACGTGATCAGTGCATGATCAGTCACGTGACCAGTGCATGGTAGCTACGTGATCATTGCATGATCAGCCACGTGATCAGTGCATGATAGCCACGTGATCAGTGCATGATCAGCCATGTGATCAGTGCATGATCAGTCACGTGATCAGTGCATGATCAGTCACGTGATCAGTGCATGATCATCCACGTGATCAGTGCATGTGAGTCATGTGTCAGTGCATGATAGCCCATGATCAGTGCATGATCAGTACGTGATCAGTGCATGATCAGCCACGTGATCAGTGCATGATAGCCACGTGATCAGTGCATGATCAGTCACGTGATCAGTGCATGATCAGTCACGTGATCAGTGTATGATCAGCCACGTGAACAGTGCATGCTCAGTCACGTGATCAGGGCCTGCTGAGCTGCGTGATTACTGTCTGCTCATCTGCTTGACAATTGCCAGCTGAGCTGCACGATTCCTGCCTGTCATCTGCTTGACAATTGCCAGCTGTGCTGCATAATTCCTGCCTGCTCAGCTGCTTGATTATTGCCAGCTGAGCAGCATGATTTCTCACAGCTGAGTTCCATGATTATTGCCTGCTGACTGATTCCTGCCTACTCAGCTCTTTGTTCATTGCCTCCAGAGGCACATGATCAGTGTGTGACAGCAAACATGATCAGCACATGATCAGTCACATGATCAGTGCATGATAAGCCACGTGATCAGTGCATGATCAGTATGTGATCAGTGCATGATCAGTCACGTGACCAGTGCATGGTAGCTGCGTGATCAGTGCATGATCAGCCACGTGATCAGTGCATGATAGCCACGTGATCAGTGCATGATCAGTCACGTGATCAGTGCATGATCAGTCACGTGATCAGTGCATGATAGCTACGTGATCAGTGCATGATCAGCCACGTGATCAGTGCATGATAGCCACGTGATCAGTGCATGATCAGTCACGTGATCAGTGCATGATCAGTCACGTGATCAGTGCATGATCAGCCACGTGATCAGTGCATGATAGCCACGTGATCAGTGCATGATAGCCACGTGATCAGTGCATGATCAGTCACGTGATCAGTGCATGATCAGCCACGTGATCAGTGCATGATCCACGTGATCAGTGCATGATAGCCACGTGATCAGTGCATGATCAGTCACGTGATCAGTGCATGATCAGTCACGTGATCGTGTGATCAGCCACGTGATCAGTGCATGATCAGCCACGTGATCAGTGCATGATCAATTACGTGATCAGTGCATGATCAGTCACGTGATCAGTACATGGTAGCTACGTGATCATTGCATGATCAGCCACGTGATCAGTGCATGATAGCCACGTGATCAGTGCATGATCAGTCATGTGATCAGTGTGTGATCAGCCACGTGATCAGTGCATGATCATCCACGTGATCAGTGCATGATAGCCACGTGATCAGTGCATGATAGCCACGTGATCAGTGCATGATCAGTCACGTGATCAGTGTGATCAGCCACGTGATCAGTGCATGATCAATTACGTGATCAGTGCATGATCAGTCACGTGACCAGTACATGGTTGCTACGTGATCAGTGCATGATCAGCCACGTGATCAGTGCATGATAGCCACGTGATCAGTGCATGATCAGTCACGTGATCAGTGCATGATCAGTCACGTGATCAGTGCATGATCAGTTACGTGATCAGTGCATGATCAGTCACGTGACCAGTGCATGGTAGCTACGTGATCATTGCATGACAGCCACGTGATCAGTGCATGATAGCCACGTGATGTGTGCATGATCAGTCACGTGATCAGTGTATGATCAGCCACGTGATCAGTGCATGATAGCCACGTGATCAGTGCATGATCAGTCACGTGAGCAGTGTATGATCAGCCACGTGATCAGTGCATGGTCAGACACGTGAACAGTGTATGATCAGCCACGTGATCAGTGCATGATATCCAAGTGATCAGTGCATGATCATCACGTGATCAGTGTATGATCAGCCACGTGAACAGTGCATGCTCAGTCACGTGATCAGGGCCTGCTGAGCTGCGTGATTACTGTCTGCTCATCTGCTTGACAATTGCCAGCTGAGCTGCACGATTCCTGCCTGTCATCTGCTTGACAATTGCCAGCTGTGCTGCGTAATTCCTGCCTGCTCAGCTGCTTGATTATTGCCAGCTGAGCAGCATGATTCCTCACAGCTGAGTTCCATGATTATTGCCTGCTGACTTTTGATTCGTGCCTACTCAGCTCTTTGTTTATTGCCTCCAGAGGCACATGATCAGTGTATGATAGCAAACATGATCAGCGCATGATCAGTCACATGATCAGCGCCATTAAGTCACGTGATCAGTACATGATAGTCATGTGATCAGTCCATGCTCAGTCACGGTATCAGTGCATGATCAGCCACGTGATCAGTGCATGATCAGCCACGTGATCAGTGCATGATCAGCCATGTGATCAGTGCATGATCAGTCACGTGATCAGTGCATGATCAGGCACGTGATCAGTGCATGATCAGTCACGTGATGGGTGTATGATCAGTCACGTGACCAGTACATGGTAGCTACATGATCATTGCATGATCAGCCACGTGAGTAGTGCATGATAGCCACGTGATCAGTGCATGATCAGTCACGTGATCAGTGCATGATCAGTCATGTGATCAGTGCATGATCAGGCACGTGATCAGTGTATGATCAGCCACGTGATCAGTGCATGATAGCCACGTGATCAGTGCATGATCAGCCACGTGATCAGTGCATGATCAGTCACGTGATCAGTGCATGATCAGCCACGTGATCAGTGCATGATCAGCCACGTGATCAGTGCATGATCAGTCATGTAGTCAGTGCATGATAGCGCCATGATCAGTGCATGATCAGTACGTGATCAGTGCATGATCAGCCACGTGATCAGTGCATGATAGCCACGTGATCAGTGCATGATCAGTCACATGATCAGTGCATGATCAGTCACGTGATAGGTGTGTGATCAGCCACGTGAACAGTGCATGCTCAGTCACGTGATCATGCCTGCTGAGCTGCGTGATTACTGTCTGCTCATCTGCTTGACAATTTCCAGCTGAGCTGCACGATTCCTGCCTGTCATCTCCTTGACAATTGCCACCAGTGCTGCGTTATTCCTGACTGCTCATCTACTTGATTATTGCCAGCTGAGCAGCATGATTTCTCAGAGGTGAGTTCCATTATTATAGCCTGTTGACTGATTCCTGCCTACTCAGCTCTATGTTCATTGCCTCCAGAGGCACATGATCAGTGCATGACACCAAACATGATCAGCACATGATCAGTCACATGATCAGTGCATGATAAGCCACGTGATCAGTGCATGATCAATTACGTGATCAGTGCATGATCAGTCACGTGACCAGTACATGGTAGCTACGTGATCATTGCATGATCAGCCACGTGATCAGTGCATGATAGCCACGTGATCAGTGCATGATCAGTCACGTGATCAGTGCATGATCAGCCACGTGATCAGTGCATGATCAGACACGTGATCAGTGCATGATCAGCCACGTGATCAGTGCATGATAGCCACGTGATCAGTGCATGATCAGTCACGTGATCAGTGTATGATCAGCCACGTGAACAGTGCATGCTCAGTCACGTGATCAGGGCCTGCTGAGCTGCGTGATTACTGTCTGCTCATCTGCTTGACAATTGCCAGCTGAGCTGCACGATTCCTGCCTGTCATCTGCTTGACAATTGCCAGCTGTGCTGCGTAATTCCTGCCTGCTCAGCTGCTTGATTATTGCCAGCTGAGCAGCATGATTCCTCACAGCTGAGTTCCATGAA